>NW_027207909.1:0-56000 GCF_963455315.2 Globicephala melas
AAAGGAGCTCAGGGGCACTGTAATTCACAAACCTGCAGAGTTATAAATGACAGCTATCGTCCAAAAATATATTGAAGTAAGGCTGCCAAGAGGAGTTGAAAGCGGGGCAGAATTGCAGGAAACCGATTTCAGGAGGTAGACTGGAATTGCATGTAAAGCATAGGAAAAGAGGCAGAACGTCCACAATGATGCACTTGGCCAAAAAGGGCGTATATGTTTTTTCCTGAATATATTCAGGAAAAAACGCATACGCCCTCTTTGGCCAACCAAGCAAGCTTGCAAAGGAAATCTGCACTACAATGAAGTCTCACTGCCCCTCAGTCTAAAGGGACATCTGAAAAAAGTTTAAAATCCAGAAAGGCAGGACAGGCCATGGAGAACTGGGAGCCTTGTTATGCTGATGGGCGGGATGTAAATTGCCAACAGCCACTCTGGAGAAGTGTATGGTGTTTCCTGAAACATCTAAAAAACAAAGCAACAGAGCCTAGGGCACTTCCACTTACGGTCCTATAGCTTAGGGAAATTAAAATCAAAAAGACACAGCCACCCCAAAATTTGGGACGGCTCTGTTTACAAGAACCTCGTTTACGGTACAAGTTCAATATCACAGAAAGCGCAAAATGGATAAAGAAGTTGTGGTACTTACGTACAATGCAATATCACTCAGCAATGAAATCTATGTCATCAGGCCCGTAGCAGCATAATGAGTGGATTCAGGTACGATGATTCTAAGTGAAATAAGTCACACAGAAAAAGAAACATCATAAGATATCACTACTACACGGAATGTAAACTTGGCTACCCAGGAACTGAATTACAAAACAGAACAGGGTCTCAAATGTAGAAAACCAACTTATGCTTGCTTAAGGGGAAAGGTGAGTTGGGGTGCTGCCTAAAACCAGAGATTGAAATTAGCACAGATACCTTTACATAAGCCAAATATGTAATAGACAAGAGCTACTCCTTGCTCAACGAAGTGGACTCTACACCCCATATTAAACGCCTAAGAATATAGCTGACTAGTAAGAATCTTATAACCTATGGATTTATATGTCTCCGAAAGAGAATCAAGCGTGTGTACAGCGGCATAAACGCAGCAGTCATAGGATTGGTGAGGTTCGGTGAACAAATGCAGACCCTTTGAAGTCATATTGCATGGTACCCATTCCATGGGTCTCAACTCTCCAGGTTTAAGGGATTCTTCCTTCAGCTAAAACATGCATGTGGAACCCAGAGTATGATCCACTGTGTGATCGGGAAACGTGTTCAAATGTGTCTCAGTTTTCATGCCCTGGTACTCGGGTGCAACATTCCAGACGCTTTAATAACACTCTCCCCCTTGGAGAGTCAGTGCCTTTAACCTCCTGTTTGGCCCAGTTTGCAATTTCTGCAGAAAATGAACAGGAATAGGGAGAACCAATGAGAGACTAGCTGGAGGTGTCTGGACGGGCAAATTTAACTGTCATTTCCCACCAGGAAGAGGAATTAACCAAAGGCTCAGCGTGCCATGCCGGAACCACACTAGGGCCTGAAGCAATGCTGCGGTGTTGCGGCCAGCTCACAAGAAAGCGAGTTGAAGAAAGGAGCTCAGGGGCACTGTAATTCACAAACCTGCAGAGTTATAAATGACAGCTATCTTCCAAAATTATATTGAAGTAAGGCTGCCAAGAGGACTTGAAAGCGGGGCAGAATTGCAGGAAACCGATTTCAGGAGGTAGACTGGAATTGCATGTAAAGCATAGGAAAAGAGGCAGAACGTCCACAATGATGCACTTGGCCAAAAAGGGCGTATGCGTTTTTTCCTGAATATATTCAGGAAAAAACGCATACGCCCTTTTTGGCCAACCAAGCAAGCTTGCAAAGGAAATCTGCACTACAATGAAGTCTCTCTGCCCCCCGGTCAAAAGGGCCATCTGATAAAAGTGTAAAATCCAGAAAGACTGGACAGGTCATGGAGAACTGGGAGCCTTGTTATGCTGATGGGCGGGATGTAAATTGCCAACAGCCACTCTGGAGAAGTGTATGGTGTTTCCTGAAGCATCTAAAAAACAAAGCAACGGAGCCTAGGGCACTTCCACTTATGGTCCTATAGCTTAGGGAAATTAAAATAAAAAAGACACAGCCACCCCAAAGTTTGGGACGGCTCTGTTTACAAGAAACTCGTTTACAGTACAAGTTCAATATCACAGATAGTGACAAATGGATAAAGAAGTTGTGGTACTTACGTACAATGCAATATCACTCAGCAATGAAATCTATGTCTTCAGGCCCGTAGCACCATAATGAGTGGATTCAGGTACGATGATTCTAAGTGAAATAAGTCACACAGAAAAAGAAACATCATAAGATATCACTACTACACGGAATGTAATCTTAGCTACAGAGGAACTGAAGTACAAAACAGAACAGGGTCTCAAATGTAGAAAACCAACTTATGCTTGCTTAAGGGGAAAGGTGACTAGGGGTGCTGCATAAAACCAGAGATTGAAATTAGCACAGATACCGTTCCATAAGCCAAATATGTAATAGACAAGAGCTACTCCTTGCTCAACGAAGTGGACTCTACACCCCATATTAAACGCCTAAGAATATACCTGACTAGTAAGAATCTTAAAACCTGTGGATTGATATGTCTCCGAAAGAGAATCAAGCGTGTGTACAGCGGCATAAACGCAGCAGTGATAGGTTTGGTGAGGTTCGGTGAACAAATACAGACCCTTTGAAGTCATACTGCATGGTAACCATTCCATGGGTCTCAACTCTCCAGGTTTAAGGGATTCTTCCTTCACCTAAAACATGCATGTGGAACCCACAGTACGATCCACCGTGTGATCGGGAAACGTGTTCAAATGTGTCAGTTTTCGTACCCTGGTACTCGGGTTCAACATTCCAGACGCTTTACTAACACTCTCCCCACTTGGAGAGTCAGTGCCTTTAACCTCCTGTTTGGCCCAGTTTGCAATTTCTGCGGAAGATGAACAGGAATAGGGAGAACCAATGAGAGAAGATCTGGAGGTGTCCGGATGGGCAAATTTAACTCTCATTTCCCACCAGGAAGAAGTATTAACCAAAGGTTCAGCGTGCCATGCCGGAACCACACTAGGGCCTGAAGCAATCCTGTGGTGTTGCGGCCAGCTCACAAGAAAGCGAGTTGAAGAAAGGAGCTCAGGGCACTGTCATTCACTATCCTGCAGAGTTATAAATGACAGCTATCGTCCAAAAATATATTGAAGTAAGACTGCCAAGAGGACTTGAAAGCAGGGCAGAATTGCAGGAAACCGATTTCAGGAGGTAGACTGGAATTGCATATAAAGTATAGGAAAAGAGGCAGAACGTCCACAATGATGCACTTGGCCAAATAGTGCGTATGCCTTTTTTCCTGAATATATTCAGGAAAAAACGCATACGCCCTTTTTGGCCAACCAAGCAAGCTTGCAAAGGAAATCTGCACTACAATGAAGTCTCACTGCCCCCCGGTCAAAAGGGCCATCTGAAAAAAGTGTAAAATCCAGAAAGGCAGGACAGGCCATGGAGAACTGGGAGCATTGTTATGCTGATGGGCGGGATGTAAATTGCCAACAGCCACTTTGGAGAAGTGTATGGTGTTTCCTGAAACATCTAAAAAACAAAGCAACATAGCCTAGGGCACTTCCGCTTATGGTCCAATAGCTTAGGGAAATTAAAATGAAAAAGACACAGCCACCCCAAAGTTTGAGACGGCCCTGTTTATGAGAACCTCATTTACAGTACAAGTTCAATATCGCAGAAAACGAAAAATAGATAAAGAAGTTGTGGTGCTTACGTACAATGCAATGTCACTCAGCAATGAAATCTATGTCATCAGGCCCGTAGCAGCATAATGAGCGGATTCAGGTACGATGATTCTAAGTGAAATAAGTCGCACAGAAAAAGAAACATCATAAGATATCACTACTACACGGAATGTAAACTTGGCTACACAGGAACGGAATTACAAAACAGAACAGGGTCTCAAATGTAGAAAACCAACTTATGCTTGCTTAAGGGGAAAGGTGACTTGGGGTGCTGCATAAAACCAGAGATTGAAATTAGCACAGATAGCGTTCTATAAGCCAAATATGTAATAGACAAGAGCTACTCCTTGCTCAACGAAGTGGACTCAACACCACATATTAAACGCCTAAGAATATACCTGACTAGTAAGAATCTTAAAACCTATGGATTTATATGTCTCCGAAAGAGAATCAAGCATGTGTACAGCGGCATAAACGCAGCAGTGATAGGATTGGTGAGGATCGCTGAGCAAATGCAGACCCTTTGAAGTCATATTGCATGGTACCCATTCCATGGGTCTCAACTCTCCAGGTTTAAGGGATTCTTCCTTCAGCTAAAACATGCATGTGGAACCCAGAGTATGATCTACCGTGTGATCGGGAAACGTGTTCAAATGTGTCTCAGTTTTCGTCCCCTGGTACTCGGGTGCAACATTCCAGACGCTTTACTAACACTCTCCCCACTTGGAGAGTCAGTGCCTTTAACCTCCTGTTTGGCCCAGTTTGCAATTTCTGCGTAAGATGAACAGGAATAAGGAGAACCAATGAGAGACTAGCTGGAGGTGTCTGGACAGGAAATTTAACTCTCATTTCCCACCAGGAAGAGGAATTAACCAAAGGCTCAGCATGCCATGCCAGAACCACACTAGGGCCTGAAGCAATCCTGCGGCGTTGCGGCCAGCTAACAAGAAAGCGAGTTGAAGAAAGGAGCACAGGGGCACTGTCATTCACAAACCTGCAGAGTTATAAATGACAGCTATCGTCCAAAAACATATAGAAGTAAGGCTGCCAAGAGGACTTGAAAGCTGGGCAGAATTGCAGGAAACCGATTTCAGGAGGTAGACTGGAATTGCATGTAAAGCATAGGAAAAGAGGCAGAACGTCCACAATGATGCACTTGGCCAAAAAGGGCGTATGCGTTTTTTCCTGAATATATTCAGGAAAAAACGCATACGCCCTTTTTGGCCAACCAAGCAAGCTTGCAAAGGAAATCTGCACTACAATGAAGTCTCACTTCCCCCCGGTCAAAAGGGCCATCTGAAAAAAGTGTAAAATCCAGAAAGGCAGGACAGGCCGTGGAGAACTGGGAGCCTTGTTATGCTGATGGGCGGGATATAAATTGCCAACAGCCAGTCTGGAGAAGTGTATGGTGTTTCCTGAAACATCTAAAAAACAAAGCAACAGAGCCTAGGGCACTTCCACTTATGGTCCTATAGCTTAGGGAAATTAAAATCTAAAAGACACAGCCACCCCAAAGTTTGGGACCCCTCTGTTTACAAGAACCTCGTTTACAGTACAAGTTCAACATCGCAGAAAGTGAAAAATGGATAAAGAACTTGTGGTACTTACGTACAATGCAGTATCACTCAGCAATGAAATCTATGTCATCAGGCCCTTAGCAGCACAATGAGTGGATTCAGGTATGATGATTCTAACTGAAATAAGTCACACAGAAAAAGAAACATCATAAGATATCACTAATACACGGAATGTAAACTTGGCTACACAGGAACTGAATTCCAAAACAGAACAGGGTCTCAAATTTAGAAAACCAACTTATGCTTGCTTAAGGGGAAAGGTGAGTTGGGGTGCTGCATAATACCAGAGATTGAAATGAGCACAGATAAAGTTCCTTAGCCAAATATGGAATAGACAAGAGCTACTCCTTGCTCAACAAAATGGACTCAACACCCCATTTTAAACGCCTAAGAATGTACCTGACTAGTAATTATCTTAAAACCTATGGATTGCTATGTCTCCGAAAGAGAATCAAGCGTGTGTACAGGGGCATAAACGCAGCAGTGATAGGATTGGAGAGGTTCGGTGAGCAAATGAAGACCCTTTGAAGTCATATTGCATGGTACCGATTACACGGGTCTCAACTCTCCAGGTTTAAGGGATTCTTCCTTCAGCTAAAACATGCATGTGGAACCCTGAGTATGATCAACAGTGTGAACGGGAGACATGTTCAAATATGTCTCAGTTTTCCTCCCCTGGTACTCGGGTGCAACATTCCAGACGCTTTACTCACACTCTCCCCACTTGGAGAGTCAGCGCCTTTAACCTCCTGTTTGGCCCAGTTTGCAATTTCTGCGGAAGATTAACAGGAATAGCGAGAACCAATGAGAGACTAGCTGGAGGTGTCTGGACGGGCAAATTTAACTCTCATTTCCCACCAGGAAGAGGAAATAACCAAAGGCTCAGCGTGCCGTGCCGGAACCAGATTAGGGCCTGAAGCCATCCTGCGGTGTTGCGGCCAGCTCACAAGAAAGCGAGTTGAAGATAGGAGCTCAGGGGCACTGTAATTCACAAACCTGCAGAGTTATAAATGACAGCTATCGTCCAAAAATATATTGAAGTAAGGCTGCCAAGAGGACTTGAAAGCGGGGCAGAATTGCAGGAAACCGATTTCAGGAGGTAGACTGGAATTGCATGTAAAGCATAGGAAAAGAGGCAGAACGTTCACAATGATGCACTTCGCCAAAAAGGGCGTATGCGTTTTTTCCTGAATATATTCAGGAAAAAAGGCATACGCCCTTTTTGGCCAACCAAGCAAGCTTGCAAAGGAAATCTGCACTACAATGAAGTCTCACTGCCCCCCGGTCAAAAGGGCCATCTGAAAAAAGTGTAAAATCAGAAACGCAGGACAGGCCATGGAGAACTAGGAGCCTTGTGGTGCTGATGGGCGGTATGTAAATTACCAAGAGCCACTCTGGAGAAGTGTATGGTGTTTCCTGAAACATCTAAAAAGCAAAGCCACAGAGCCTAGGGCACTTCCACTTATGGTCCTATAGCTTAGGGAAATTAAAATCAAAAAGACACAGCCACCCCAAAGTTTGGGATGGCTCTGTTTACAAGAACCTCATTTATAGTACAAGTTCAATATCACAGAAAGCGAAAAATGGATAAAGAAGTTGTGGTACTTACGTACAATGCAATATCACTCAGCAATGAAATCTATGTCATCAGGGCCGTAGCAGCATAATGAGTGGATTCAGGTATGATGATTCTAAGTGAAATAAGTCGCACAGAAAAAGAAACATCATAAGATATCACTACTACACGGAATGTAAACTTGGCTACACAGGAACTGAATTACAAAACAGAACAGGGTCTCAAATGTAGAAAACCAACTTATGCTTGCTTAAGGGGAAAGGTGAGTTGGGGTGCTGCATAAAACCAGAGATTGAAATTAGCACAGATACCGTTCCATAAGCCAAATATGTAATAGACAAGAGCTACTCCTTGCTCAACGTAGTGGACTCAACACCCCATATTAATCGCCTAAGAATATACCTGACTAGTAAGAATCTGAAAGCCTATGGAT
The DNA here is from genome assembly GCF_963455315.2 of Globicephala melas. Classification (NCBI taxonomy): domain Eukaryota; kingdom Metazoa; phylum Chordata; class Mammalia; order Artiodactyla; family Delphinidae; genus Globicephala; species Globicephala melas. The sequence goes on from NW_027207909.1 coordinate 7,360, forward strand.
TTATATGTCTCCAAAAGAGAATCAAGCGTGTGTCCAGCGGCATAAACGCAGCAGTGATAGGATTGGTGAGGTTCGGTGAACAAATGCAGACCCTTTGAAGTCATATTGCATGGTACCCATTCCATGGGTCTCAACTCTCCAGGTTTAAGGGATTCTTCCTTCAGCTAAAACATACATGTGGAACCCAGAGTATGATCCACTGTGTGATCGGGAAACGTGTTCAAATGTGTCTCAGTTTTCATGCCCTGGTACTCGGGTGCAACATTCCAGACGCTTTACTAACACTCTCCCCACTTGGAGAGTCAGTGCCTTTAACCTCCTGTTTGGCCCAGTTTGCAATTTCTCTGTAAGACGAACAGGAATAGGGAGAACCCATGGGAGACTAGCTGGAGCTGTCTGGATGGGCAAATTTAACTCTCATTTCCCACCAGGAAGAGGAATTAACCAAAGGCTCAGCCTGCCATGCCGGAACCACACTAGGACCTGAAGCAATCCTGCGGTGTTGTGGCCAGCTCACAAGAAAGTGAGTTGAAGAAAGGAGCTCAGGGGCACTTTAATTCACAAACCTGCAGAGTTATAAATGACAGCTATCGTCCAAAAATATATTGAAGTAAGGCTGCCAAGAGGACTTGAAAGCGGGGCAGAATTGCAGGAAACCGATTTCAGGAGGTAGACTGGAATTGCATGTAAAGCATAGGAAAAGAGGCAGAACGTCCACAATAATGCACTTGGCCAAAAAGGGCGTATGCGTTTTTTCCTGAATATATTCAGGAAAAAACGCATACGCCCTTTTTGGCCAACCAAGCAAGCTTGCAAAGGAAATCTGCACTACAATGAAGTCTCACTGCCCCCCGGTCAAAAGGGCCATCTAAAAAAAGTGTAAAATCCAGAAAGGCAGGACAGGCCATGGAGAACTGGGAGCCTTGTTATGCTGATGGGCGGGATGTAAATTGCCAACAGCCACTCTGGAGAAGTGTATGGTGTTTCCTGAAACATCTAAAAAACAAAGAAACAGAGCCTAGGGCACTCCACTTATGGTCCTATAGCTTAGGGAAATTAAAATCAAAAAGACACAGCCACCCCAAAGTTTGGAATCGCTGTGTTTACAAGAACCTCTTTTACGGTACAAGTTCAATATCACAGAACGTGAAAAATGGATAAAGAAGTTGTGGTACTTATGTACAATGCAATAACACTCAGCAATGAAATCTATGTCATCAGGCCCGTAGCAGCATAATGAGTGGATTCAGGTACGATGATTCTAAGTGAAATAAGTCGCACAGAAAAAGAAACATCATAAGATATCACTACTACACGGAATGTAAACTTGGCTACACAGGAACGGAATTACAAAACAGAACAGGGTCTCAAATATAGAAAACCAACTTATGCTTGCTTAAGGGGAAAGGTGAGTTGGGGTGCTGCATAAAACCAGAGATTGAAATTAGCACAGATAGCGTTCTATAAGCCAAATATGTAATAGACAAGAGCTACTCCTTGCTCAACGAAGTGGACTCAACACCACATATTAAACGCCTAAGAATATACCTGACTAGTAAGAATCTTAAAACCTATGGATTTATATGTCTCCGAAAGAGAATCAAGCGTGTGTACAGCGGCATAAACGCAGCAGTGATAGGATTGGTGAGGATCGCTGAGCAAATGCAGACCCTTTGAAGTCATATTGCATGGTACCCATTCCATGGGTCTCAACTCTCCAGGTTTAAGGGATTCTTCCTTCAGCTAAAACATGCATGTGGAAGCCAGAGTATGATCCACCGTGTGATCGGGAAACGTGTTCAAATGTGTCTCAGTTTTCGTCCCCTGGTACTCGGGTGCAACATTCCAGACGCTTTACTAACACTCTCCCAACTTGGAGAGTCAGTGCCTTTAACCTCCTGTTTGGCCCAGTTTGCAATTTCTGCGGAAAATGTACAGGAATAGGGAGAACCAATGAGAGACTAGCTGGAGGTGTCTGGACGGGCAAATTTAACTGTCATTTCCCACCAGGAAGAGGAATTATCCAAAGGCTCAGCATGCCGTGCCGGATCCACACTAGGGCCTGAAGCAATGCTGCGGTGTTGCGGCCAGCTCACAAGAAAGCGAGCTGAAGAAAGGAGCTCAGGGGCACTGTCATTCACAAACCTGCAGAGTTATAAATGACAGCTATCGTCCAAAAATATATTGAAGTAAGGCTGCCAAGAGGACTTGAAAGTGGGGCAGAATTGCAGGAAACCGATTTCAGGAGGTAGACTGGAATTGCATGTAAAGCATAGGAAAAGAGGCAGAACGTCCACAATGATGCACTTGGCCAAAAAGGGCGTATGCGTTTTTACCTGAATATATTCAGGAGAAAACCCATACGCCCTTTTTGGCCAACCAAGCAAGCTTGCAAAGGAAATCTGCACTACAATGAAGTCTCACTGCCCCCCGGTCAAAAGGGCCATCTAAAAAAGTGTAAAATCCAGAAAGACAAGACAGGCCATGGAGAACTGGGAGCCTTGTTATGCTGATGGGTGGGATGTAAATTGCCAACAGCCACTCTGGAGAAGTGTATGGTGTTTCCTGAAACATCTAAAAAACAAAGAAACAGAGCCTAGGGCACTCCACTTATGGTCCTATAGCTTAGGGAAATTAAAATCAAAAAGACACAGCCACCCCAAAGTTTGGCATCGCTCTGTTTACAAAAACCTCGTTTATAGTACAAGTTCAATATCACAGAACGTGAAAAATGGATAAAGAAGTTGTGGTACTTATGTACAATGCAATATCACTCAGCAATGAAATCTATGTCATCAGGCCCGTAGCAGCATAATGAGTGGATTCAGGTACGATGATTCTAAGTGAAATAAGTCGCACAGAAAAAGAAACATCATAAGATATCACTACTACACGGAATGTAAACTTGGCTACACAGGAACTGAATTACAAAACAGAACAGGGTCTCAAATGTAGAAAACCAACTTATGCTTGCTTAAGGGGAAAGGTGAGTTGGGGTGCTGCATAAAACCAGAGATTGAAATTAGCACAGATACCGTTCCATAAGCCAAATATGTAATAGACAAGAGCTACTCCTTGCTCAACGTAGTGGAATCAACACCCCATATTAATCGCCTAAGAATATACCTGACTAGTAAGAATCTGAAAGCCTATGGATTTATATGTCTCCAAAAGAGAATCAAGCGTGTGTCCAGCGGCATAAACGCAGCAGTGATAGGATTGGTGAGGTTCGGTGAACACATGCAGACCCTTTGAAGTCATATTGCATGGTACCCATTCCATGGGTCTCAACTCTCCAGGTTTAAGGGATTCTTCCTTCAGCTAAAACATACATGTGGAACCCAGAGTATGATCCACTGTGTGATCGGGAAACGTGTTCAAATGTGTCTCAGTTTTCATGCCCTGGTACTCGGGTGCAACATTCCAGACGCTTTACTAACACTCTCCCCACTTGGAGAGTCAGTGCCTTTAACCTCCTGTTTGGCCCAGTTTGCAATTTCTCTGTAAGACGAACAGGAATAGGGAGAACCCATGGGAGACTAGCTGGAGCTGTCTGGATGGGCAAATTTAACTCTCATTTCCCACCAGGAAGAGGAATTAACCAAAGGCTCAGCCTGCCATGCCGGAACCACACTAGGACCTGAAGCAATCCTGTGGTGTTGCGGCCAGCTCACAAGAAAGCGAGTTGAAGAAAGGAGCTCAGGGGCACTTTAATTCACAAACCTGCAGAGTTATAAATGACAGCTATCGTCCAAAAATATATTGAAGTAAGGCTGCCAAGAGGACTTGAAAGCGGGGCAGAATTGCAGGAAACCGATTTCAGGAGGTAGACTGGAATTGCATGTAAAGCATAGGAAAAGAGGCAGAACGTCCACAATGATGCACTTGGCCAAAAAGGGCGTATGCGTTTTTTCCTGAATATATTCAGGAAAAAACGCATACGCCCTTTTTGGCCAACCAAGCAAGCTTGCAAAGGAAATCTGCACTACAATGAAGTCTCACTGCCCCCCGGTCAAAAGGGCCATCTAAAAAAAGTGTAAAATCCAGAAAGGCAGGACAGGCCATGGAGAACTGGGAACCTTGTTATGCTGATGGGCGGGATGTAAATTGCCAACAGCCACTCTGGAGAAGTGTATGGTGTTTCCTGAAACATCTAAAAAACAAAGAAACAGAGCCTAGGGCACTCCACTTATGGTCCTATAGCTTAGGGAAATTAAAATCAAAAAGACACAGCCACCCCAAAGTTTGGGATCGCTCTGTTTACAAGAACCTCGTTTATAGTACAAGTTCAATATCACAGAACGTGAAAAATGGATAAAGAAGTTGTGGTACTTATGTACAATGCAATATCACTCAGCAATGAAATCTATGTCATCAGGCCCGTAGCAGCATAATGAGCGGATTCAGGTACGATGATTCTAAGTGAAATAAGTCGCACAGAAAAAGAAACATCATAAGATATCACTACTACACGGAATGTAAACTTGGCTACACAGGAACGGAAATACAAAACAGAACAGGGTCTCAAATGTAGAAAACCAACTTATGCTTGCTTAAGGGGAAAGGTGACTTGGGGTGCTTCATAAAACCAGAGATTGAAATTAGCACAGATAGCGTTCTATAAGCCAAATATGTAATAGACAAGAGCTACTCCTTGCTCAACGAAGTGGACTCAACACCACATATTAAACGCCTAAGAATATACCTGACTAGTAAGAATCTTAAAACCTATGGATTTATATGTCTCCGAAAGAGAATCAAGCGTGTGTACAGCGGCATAAATGCTGCAGTCATAGGATTGGTGAGGTTCGGTGAACACATGCAGAACCTATGAAGTCGTATTGCATGGTACTCATTCCATGGGTCTCAACTCTCCAGGTTTAAGGGATTCTTCCTTCAGCTAAAACATGCATGTGGAACCCAGAGGATGATCCACCGTGTGATCGGAAAACGTGTTCAAATGTGTCAGTTTTCGTCCCCTGGTACTCGGGTGCAACATTCCAGACGCTTTACTAACACTCTCCCCACTTGGAGAGTCAGTGCCTTTAACCTCCTGTTTGGCCCAGTTTGCATTTTATGCGGAAAATGAACAGGAATAGGGAGAACCAATGAGAGACTAGCTGGAGGTGTCTGGACGGGAAATTTAACTCTCATTTCCCACCAGGAAGAGGAATTAACCAAAGGCTCAGCGTGCCATGCCGGAACCACACTAGGGCCTGAAGCAATGCTGTGGTGTTGCGGCCAGCTCACAAGAAAGCAAGTTGAAGAAAGGAGCTCAGGGACACTGTAATTCACAAACCTGCAGAGTTATAAATGACAGCTATCGTCCAAAAATATATTGAAGTAAGGCTGCCAAGAGGACTTGAAAGCGGGGCAGAATTGCAGGAAACCGATTTCAGGAGGTAGACTGGAATTGCATGTAAAGCATAGGAAAAAAGGCAGAACGTCCACAATGATGCACTTGGCCAAAAAGGGCGTATGCGTTTTTTCCTGAATATATTCAGGAAAAAACGCATACGCCCTTTTTGGCCAACCAAGCAAGCTTGCAAAGGAAATCTGCACTACAATGAAGTTTCACTGCCCCCCGGTCAAAAGGGCCATCTGAAAAAAGTGTAAAATCCAGAAAGTCAGGACAGGCCATGGAGAACTGGGATCCTTGTTATGCTGATGGGTGGGATGTAAATTGCCAACAGCCACTCTGGAGAAGTGTATGGTGTTTCCTGAAACATCTAAAAAACAAAGCAACAGAGCCTAGGGCACTTCCACTTATGGTCCTATAGCTTAGGGAAATTAAAATCAAAAAGACACAGCCACCCAAAGTTTGGGACGGCTCTCTTTACAAGAACCTCATTTATGGTACAAGTTCAATATCACAGAAAGCAAAAAATGGATAAAGAAGTTGTGGTACTTACGTACAATGCAATGTCACTCAGCAATGAAATCTATGTCATCAGGCCCATAGCAGCATAATGAGTGCATTCAGGTACGATGATTCTAAGTGAAATAAGTCACACAGAAAAAGAAACATCATAAGATATCACTACTACACGGAATGTAAACTTGGCTACACAGGACCTGAATTACAAAACAGAACAGCGTCTCAAATGTAGAAAACCAACTTATGCTTGCTTAAGGGGAAAGGTGAGTTGGGGTGCTGCATAAAACCAGAGATTGAAATTAGCACAGATACCGTTCCATAAGCCAAATATGTAATAGACAAGAGCTACTCCTCTCTCAACGAAGAGGACACAACACCCCATATTAAACGCCTAAGAATATACCTGACTAGTAAGAATCTTAAAACCTATGCATTGATATGTCTCCGAAAGAGAATCAAGCGTGTGTACAGTGGCATAAATCCAGAAGTGATAGGATTGGTGAGGTTCGGTGAGCAAATGCAGACCCTTTGAAGTCATATTGCATGGTACCCATTCCATGGGTCTCAACTCTCCAGGTTTAAGGGATTCTTCCTTCAGCTAAAACATGCATGTGGAACCCAGAGGATGATCCACCGTGTGATCAGGAAACTTGTTCAAATGTGTCTAAGTTTTCGTCCCCTGGTACTCGGGTGCAACATTCCAGACGCTTTACTAATTCTCTCCCCACTTGGAGAGTCAGTGCCTTTAACCTCCTGTTTGGCCCAGTTTGCAATTTCTGCGGAAGATGAACAGGAATAGGGAGAACCAATGAGAGACTAGCTGGAGGTGTCTGGACGGGCAAATTTAACTCTCATTTCCCACCAGGAAGAGGAATTAACCAAAAGGTCAGCGTGCCAGGCTGGAACCACACTAGGGCCTAAAACAATCCTGCGGTGTTGCGGCCAGCTCACAAGAAAGCGAGTTGAAGAAAGGAGCTCAGGGGCACTGTCATTTACAAACCGGCAAAGTTAGAAATGACAGCTATCGTCCAAAAACATATAGAAGTAAGGCTGCCAAGAGGACTTGAAAGCGGGGCAGAATTGCAGGAAACCGATTTCAGGAGGTAGACTGGAATTGCATGTAAAGCATAGAAAAAGAGGCAGAACGTCCACAATGATACACTTGGTCAAAAATGGCGTATGCGCTTTTTCCTGAATATATTCAGGAAAAAACGCATATGCTCTTTTCGGCCAACCAAGCAAGCTTGCAAACGAAATCTGCACTACAATGAAGTCTCACTGCCCCCCGGTCAAAAGGGCCATCTGAAAAAAGTGTAAAATCCAGAAAGGCAGGACAGGCCATGGAGAACTGGGAGCCTTGTCATGCTGATGGGCGGGATGTAAATTGCCAACAGCCACACTGAAGAAGTGTATGGTGTTTGCTGAAACATCTAAAAAACAAAGCAACAGAGCCTAGGGCACTTCCACTTATGGTCCTATAGCTTAGGGAAATTAAAATCAAAAAGACACAGCCACCCAAAGTTCGGGATGGCTCTCTTTACAAGAACCTCATTTACGGTAGAAGTTCAATATCACAGAAAGCGAAAAATGGATAAAGAAGTTGTTGTACTTACGTACAATGCAATATCACTAAGCAATGAAATCTATGTCATCAGGCCTGTAGCAGCATAATGAGTGGATTCAGGTATGATGATTCTAAGTGAAATAAGTCACACAGAAAAAGAAACATCATAAGATATCACTACTACACGGAATGTAAACTTGGCTACACAGGAACTGAATTACAAAACAGAACAGGGTCTCAAATGTAGAAAACCAACTTATGCTTGCTTAAGGGGAAAGGTGAGTTGGGGTGCTGCATAAAACCAGAGATTGAAATTAGCACAGATACCGTTCCATAAGCCAAATATGTAATAGACAAGAGCTACTCCTTGCTCAACGAAGTGGACTCTACACACCATATTAAACGCCTAAGAATATACCTGACTAGTAAGAATCTTAAAACCTATGGATTTATATGTCTCCGAAAGAGAATCAAGCGTGTGTACAGCGACATAAATGCTGCAGTGATAGGATTGGTGAGGTTCGGTGAACACATGCAGAACCTATGAAGTCATATTACATGGTACCCATTCCATGGGTCTCAACTCTCCAGGTTTAAGGGATTCTTCCTTCAGCTAAAACATGCATGTGGAACCCAGAGTATGATCCACCGTGTGATCGGGAAACGTGTTCAAATGTGTCAGTTATCGTCCCCTGGTACTCGGGTGCAACATTCCAGACGCTTTACTAACACTCTCCCCACTTGGAGAGTCAGTGCCTTTAACCTCCTGTTTGGCCCAGTTTGCAATTTCTGCGGAAAATGAACAGGAATAGGGAGAACCAATGAGAGACTAGCTGGAGGTGTCTGGACGGGCAAATTTAACTCTCATTTCCCACCAGGAAGAGGAATTAACCAAAGGCTCAGCGTGCCATGCCGGAACCACACTAGGGCCTGAAGCAATGCTGCAGTGTTGCGGCCAGCTCACAAGAAAGCGAGTTGAAGAAAGGAGATCAGGGGCACTGTAATTCACAAACCTGCAGAGTTATAAATGACAGCTATCGTCCAAAAATATATTGAAGTAAGGCTGCCAAGAGGAGTTGAAAGCGGGGCAGAATTGCAGGAAACCGATTTCAGGAGGTAGACTGGAATTGCATGTAAAGCATAGGAATAGAGGCAGAACGTCCACAATGATGCACTTGGCCAAAAAGGGCATATGCGTTTTTTCCAGAATATAGTCAGGAAAAAACGCATACGCCCTTTTTGGCCAACCAAGCAAGCTTGCAAAGGAAATCTGCACTACAATGAAGTCTCACTGCCCCCCGGTCAAAAGGGCCATCTGAAAAAAGTGTAAAATCCAGAAAGGCAGCACAGGCCATGGAGAACTGGGAGCCTTGTTATGCTGATGGGCGGGATGTAAATTGCCAACAGCCACTCTGGAGAAGTGTATGGTGTTTCCTGAAACATCTAAAAAACAAAGCAACAGAGCCTAGGGCACTTCCACTTATGGACCTATAGCTTAGGGAAATTAAAATCAAAAAGACACAGCCACCCCAAAGTTTGGGACGGCTCTGTTTACAAGAACCTCGTTTACAGTACAAGTTCAATATCACAGAAAGTGAAAAATGGATAAAGAATTTGTGGTACTTACGTACCATGCAATATCACTCAGCAAAGAAATCTATGTCATCAGGCCCATAGCAGCATAATGAGTGGATTCAGGTACGATGATTCTAAGTGAAATAAGTCACACAGAAAATGAAACATCATAAGATATCACTACTACACAGAATGTAAACTTGGCTACCCAGGAACTGAATTACAAAACAGAACAGGGTCTCTAATGTAGAAAACCAACTAATGCTTGCTTAAGGGGACAGGTGAGTTGGGGTGCTGCCTAAAACCAGAGATTGAAATTAGCACAGATACCATTCCATAAGCCAAATATGTAATAGACAAGAGATACTCCTTGCTCAACGAAGTGGACTCTACACACCATATTAAACGCCTAAGAATATACTTGACTAGTAAGAATCTTAAAACCTATGGATTTATATGTCTCCGAAAGAGAATCAAGCGTGTGTACAGCAGCATAAACGCAGCAGTCATAGGATTGGTGAGGTTCAGTGTACAAATGCAGGCCCTTTGAAGTCATATTGCATGGTACCCATTCCATGGGTCTCAACTCTCCAGGTTTAAGGGATTCTTCCTTCAGCTAAAACATGCATGTGGAACCCAGAGTATGATCCACCGTGTGATCGGGAAACGTGTTCAAATGTGTCTCAGTTTTCATCCCCTGGTACTCGGGTGCAACATTCCAGACGCTTTACTAACACTCTCCCCGTTGGAGAGTCAGTGCCTTTAACCTCCTGTTTGGCCCAGTTTGCAATTTCTGCGGAAAATGAACAGGAATAGGGAGAACCAATGAGAGACTAGCTGGAGGTGTCTGGACGGGCAAATTTAACTCTCATTTCCCACCAGGAAGAGGAATTAACCAAAGGCTCAGCGTGCCATGCCGGAACCACACTAGGGCCTGAAGCAATGCTGCGGTGTTGCGGCCAGCTCACAAGAAAGCGAGTTGAAGAAAGGAGCTCAGGGGCACTGTAATTCACAAACCTGCAGAGTTATAAATGACAGCTATCGTACAAAAATATATTGAAGTAAGGCTGCCAAGAGGAGTTGAAAGCGGGGCAGAATTGCAGGAAACCGATTTCAGGAGGTAGACTGGAATTGCATGTAAAGCATAGGAAAAGAGGCAGAACGTCCACAATGATGCACTTGGCCAAAAAGGGCGTATATGTTTTTTCCTGAATATATTCAGGAAAAAACGCATACGCCCTCTTTGGCCAACCAAGCAAGCTTGCAAAGGAAATCTGCACTACAATGAAGTCTCACTGCCCCTCAGTCTAAAGGGACATCTGAAAAAAGTTTAAAATCCAGAAAGGCAGGACAGGCCATGGAGAACTGGGAGCCTTGTTATGCTGATGGGCGGGATGTAAATTGCCAACAGCCACTCTGGAGAAGTGTATGGTGTTTCCTGAAACATCTAAAAAACAAAGCAACAGAGCCTAGGGCACTTCCACTTACGGTCCTATAGCTTAGGGAAATTAAAATCAAAAAGACACAGCCACCCCAAAATTTGGGACGGCTCTGTTTACAAGAACCTCGTTTACGGTACAAGTTCAATATCACAGAAAGCGCAAAATGGATAAAGAAGTTGTGGTACTTACGTACAATGCAATATCACTCAGCAATGAAATCTATGTCATCAGGCCCGTAGCAGCATAATGAGTGGATTCAGGTACGATGATTCTAAGTGAAATAAGTCACACAGAAAAAGAAACATCATAAGATATCACTACTACACGGAATGTAAACTTGGCTACCCAGGAACTGAATTACAAAACAGAACAGGGTCTCAAATGTAGAAAACCAACTTATGCTTGCTTAAGGGGAAAGGTGAGTTGGGGTGCTGCCTAATCCAGAGATTGAAATTAGCACAGATACCTTTACATAAGCCAAATATGTAATAGACAAGAGCTACTCCTTGCTCAACGAAGTGGACTCTACACCCCATATTAAACGCCTAAGAATATAGCTGACTAGTAAGAATCTTAAAACCTATGGATTTATATGTCTCCGAAAGAGAATCAAGCGTGTGTACAGCGGCATAAACGCAGCAGTCATAGGATTGGTGAGGTTCGGTGAACAAATGCAGACCCTTTGAAGTCATATTGCATGGTACCCATTCCATGGGTCTCAACTCTCCAGGTTTAAGGGATTCTTCCTTCAGCTAAAACATGCATGTGGAACCCAGAGTATGATCCACTGTGTGATCGGGAAACGTGTTCAAATGTGTCTCAGTTTTCATGCCCTGGTACTCGGGTGCAACATTCCAGACGCTTTAATAACACTCTCCCCCTTGGAGAGTCAGTGCCTTTAACCTCCTGTTTGGCCCAGTTTGCAATTTCTGCAGAAAATGAACAGGAATAGGGAGAACCAATGAGAGACTAGCTGGAGGTGTCTGGACGGGCAAATTTAACTGTCATTTCCCACCAGGAAGAGGAATTAACCAAAGGCTCAGCGTGCCATGCCGGAACCACACTAGGGCCTGAAGCAATGCTGCGGTGTTGCGGCCAGCTCACAAGAAAGCGAGTTGAAGAAAGGAGCTCAGGGGCACTGTAATTCACAAACCTGCAGAGTTATAAATGACAGCTATCTTCCAAAATTATATTGAAGTAAGGCTGCCAAGAGGACTTGAAAGCGGGGCAGAATTGCAGGAAACCGATTTCAGGAGGTAGACTGGAATTGCATGTAAAGCATAGGAAAAGAGGCAGAACGTCCACAATGATGCACTTGGCCAAAAAGGGCGTATGCGTTTTTTCCTGAATATATTCAGGAAAAAACGCATACACCCTTTTTGGCCAACCAAGCAAGCATGCAAAGGAAATCTGCACTACAATGAAGTCTCTCTGCCCCCCGGTCAAAAGGGCCATCTGATAAAAGTGTAAAATCCAGAAAGACTGGACAGGTCATGGAGAACTGGGAGCCTTGTTATGCTGATGGGCGGGATGTAAATTGCCAACAGCCACTCTGGAGAAGTGTATGGTGTTTCCTGAAGCATCTAAAAAACAAAGCAACAGAGCCTAGGGCACTTCCACTTATGGTCCTATAGCTTAGGGAAATTAAAATAAAAAAGACACAGCCACCCCAAAGTTTGGGACGGCTCTGTTTACAAGAAACTCGTTTACAGTACAAGTTCAATATCACAGATAGTGACAAATGGATAAAGAAGTTGTGGTACTTACGTACAATGCAATATCACTCAGCAATGAAATCTATGTCTTCAGGCCCGTAGCACCATAATGAGTGGATTCAGGTACGATGATTCTAAGTGAAATAAGTCACACAGAAAAAGAAACATCATAAGATATCACTACTACACGGAATGTAATCTTAGCTACAGAGGAACTGAAGTACAAAACAGAACAGGGTCTCAAATGTAGAAAACCAACTTATGCTTGCTTAAGGGGAAAGGTGACTAGGGGTGCTGCATAAAACCAGAGATTGAAATTAGCACAGATACCGTTCCATAAGCCAAATATGTAATAGACAAGAGCTACTCCTTGCTCAACGAAGTGGACTCTACACCCCATATTAAACGCCTAAGAATATACCTGACTAGTAAGAATCTTAAAACCTGTGGATTGATATGTCTCCGAAAGAGAATCAAGCGTGTGTACAGCGGCATAAACGCAGCAGTGATAGGTTTGGTGAGGTTCGGTGAACAAATACAGACCCTTTGAAGTCATACTGCATGGTAACCATTCCATGGGTCTCAACTCTCCAGGTTTAAGGGATTCTTCCTTCACCTAAAACATGCATGTGGAACCCACAGTACGATCCACCGTGTGATCGGGAAACGTGTTCAAATGTGTCAGTTTTCGTACCCTGGTACTCGGGTTCAACATTCCAGACGCTTTACTAACACTCTCCCCACTTGGAGAGTCAGTGCCTTTAACCTCCTGTTTGGCCCAGTTTGCAATTTCTGCGGAAGATGAACAGGAATAGGGAGAACCAATGAGAGAAGATCTGGAGGTGTCCGGATGGGCAAATTTAACTCTCATTTCCCACCAGGAAGAAGTATTAACCAAAGGTTCAGCGTGCCATGCCGGAACCACACTAGGGCCTGAAGCAATCCTGTGGTGTTGCGGCCAGCTCACAAGAAAGCGAGTTGAAGAAAGGAGCTCAGGGCACTGTCATTCACTATCCTGCAGAGTTATAAATGACAGCTATCGTCCAAAAATATATTGAAGTAAGACTGCCAAGAGGACTTGAAAGCAGGGCAGAATTGCAGGAAACCGATTTCAGGAGGTAGACTGGAATTGCATATAAAGTATAGGAAAAGAGGCAGAACGTCCACAATGATGCACTTGGCCAAATAGTGCGTATGCCTTTTTTCCTGAATATATTCAGGAAAAAACGCATACGCCCTTTTTGGCCAACCAAGCAAGCTTGCAAAGGAAATCTGCACTACAATGAAGTCTCACTGCCCCCCGGTCAAAAGGGCCATCTGAAAAAAGTGTAAAATCCAGAAAGGCAGGACAGGCCATGGAGAACTGGGAGCATTGTTATGCTGATGGGCGGGATGTAAATTGCCAACAGCCACTTTGGAGAAGTGTATGGTGTTTCCTGAAACATCTAAAAAACAAAGCAACATAGCCTAGGGCACTTCCGCTTATGGTCCAATAGCTTAGGGAAATTAAAATGAAAAAGACACAGCCACCCCAAAGTTTGAGACGGCCCTGTTTATGAGAACCTCGTTTACAGTACAAGTTCAATATCGCAGAAAACGAAAAATAGATAAAGAAGTTGTGGTGCTTACGTACAATGCAATGTCACTCAGCAATGAAATCTATGTCATCAGGCCCGTAGCAGCATAATGAGCGGATTCAGGTACGATGATTCTAAGTGAAATAAGTCGCACAGAAAAAGAAACATCATAAGATATCACTACTACACGGAATGTAAACTTGGCTACACAGGAACGGAATTACAAAACAGAACAGGGTCTCAAATGTAGAAAACCAACTTATGCTTGCTTAAGGGGAAAGGTGACTTGGGGTGCTGCATAAAACCAGAGATTGAAATTAGCACAGATAGCGTTCTATAAGCCAAATATGTAATAGACAAGAGCTACTCCTTGCTCAACGAAGTGGACTCAACACCACATATTAAACGCCTAAGAATATACCTGACTAGTAAGAATCTTAAAACCTATGGATTTATATGTCTCCGAAAGAGAATCAAGCGTGTGTACAGCGGCATAAACGCAGCAGTGATAGGATTGGTGAGGATCGCTGAGCAAATGCAGACCCTTTGAAGTCATATTGCATGGTACCCATTCCATGGGTCTCAACTCTCCAGGTTTAAGGGATTCTTCCTTCAGCTAAAACATGCATGTGGAACCCAGAGTATGATCTACCGTGTGATCGGGAAACGTGTTCAAATGTGTCTCAGTTTTCGTCCCCTGGTACTCGGGTGCAACATTCCAGACGCTTTACTAACACTCTCCCCACTTGGAGAGTCAGTGCCTTTAACCTCCTGTTTGGCCCAGTTTGCAATTTCTGCGTAAGATGAACAGGAATAAGGAGAACCAATGAGAGACTAGCTGGAGGTGTCTGGACAGGAAATTTAACTCTCATTTCCCACCAGGAAGAGGAATTAACCAAAGGCTCAGCATGCCATGCCAGAACCACACTAGGGCCTGAAGCAATCCTGCGGCGTTGCGGCCAGCTAACAAGAAAGCGAGTTGAAGAAAGGAGCACAGGGGCACTGTCATTCACAAACCTGCAGAGTTATAAATGACAGCTATCGTCCAAAAACATATAGAAGTAAGGCTGCCAAGAGGACTTGAAAGCTGGGCAGAATTGCAGGAAACCGATTTCAGGAGGTAGACTGGAATTGCATGTAAAGCATAGGAAAAGAGGCAGAACGTCCACAATGATGCACTTGGCCAAAAAGGGCGTATGCGTTTTTTCCTGAATATATTCAGGAAAAAACGCATACGCCCTTTTTGGCCAACCAAGCAAGCTTGCAAAGGAAATCTGCACTACAATGAAGTCTCACTTCCCCCCGGTCAAAAGGGCCATCTGAAAAAAGTGTAAAATCCAGAAAGGCAGGACAGGCCGTGGAGAACTGGGAGCCTTGTTATGCTGATGGGCGGGATATAAATTGCCAACAGCCAGTCTGGAGAAGTGTATGGTGTTTCCTGAAACATCTAAAAAACAAAGCAACAGAGCCTAGGGCACTTCCACTTATGGTCCTATAGCTTAGGGAAATTAAAATCTAAAAGACACAGCCACCCCAAAGTTTGGGACCCCTCTGTTTACAAGAACCTCGTTTACAGTACAAGTTCAACATCGCAGAAAGTGAAAAATGGATAAAGAACTTGTGGTACTTACGTACAATGCAGTATCACTCAGCAATGAAATCTATGTCATCAGGCCCTTAGCAGCACAATGAGTGGATTCAGGTATGATGATTCTAACTGAAATAAGTCACACAGAAAAAGAAACATCATAAGATATCACTAATACACGGAATGTAAACTTGGCTACACAGGAACTGAATTCCAAAACAGAACAGGGTCTCAAATTTAGAAAACCAACTTATGCTTGCTTAAGGGGAAAGGTGAGTTGGGGTGCTGCATAATACCAGAGATTGAAATGAGCACAGATAAAGTTCCTTAGCCAAATATGGAATAGACAAGAGCTACTCCTTGCTCAACAAAATGGACTCAACACCCCATTTTAAACGCCTAAGAATGTACCTGACTAGTAATTATCTTAAAACCTATGGATTGCTATGTCTCCGAAAGAGAATCAAGCGTGTGTACAGGGGCATAAACGCAGCAGTGATAGGATTGGAGAGGTTCGGTGAGCAAATGAAGACCCTTTGAAGTCATATTGCATGGTACCGATTACACGGGTCTCAACTCTCCAGGTTTAAGGGATTCTTCCTTCAGCTAAAACATGCATGTGGAACCCTGAGTATGATCAACAGTGTGAACGGGAGACATGTTCAAATATGTCTCAGTTTTCCTCCCCTGGTACTCGGGTGCAACATTCCAGACGCTTTACTCACACTCTCCCCACTTGGAGAGTCAGCGCCTTTAACCTCCTGTTTGGCCCAGTTTGCAATTTCTGCGGAAGATTAACAGGAATAGCGAGAACCAATGAGAGACTAGCTGGAGGTGTCTGGACGGGCAAATTTAACTCTCATTTCCCACCAGGAAGAGGAAATAACCAAAGGCTCAGCGTGCCGTGCCGGAACCAGATTAGGGCCTGAAGCCATCCTGCGGTGTTGCGGCCAGCTCACAAGAAAGCGAGTTGAAGATAGGAGCTCAGGGGCACTGTAATTCACAAACCTGCAGAGTTATAAATGACAGCTATCGTCCAAAAATATATTGAAGTAAGGCTGCCAAGAGGACTTGAAAGCGGGGCAGAATTGCAGGAAACCGATTTCAGGAGGTAGACTGGAATTGCATGTAAAGCATAGGAAAAGAGGCAGAACGTTCACAATGATGCACTTCGCCAAAAAGGGCGTATGCGTTTTTTCCTGAATATATTCAGGAAAAAAGGCATACGCCCTTTTTGGCCAACCAAGCAAGCTTGCAAAGGAAATCTGCACTACAATGAAGTCTCACTGCCCCCCGGTCAAAAGGGCCATCTGAAAAAAGTGTAAAATCAGAAACGCAGGACAGGCCATGGAGAACTAGGAGCCTTGTGGTGCTGATGGGCGGTATGTAAATTACCAAGAGCCACTCTGGAGAAGTGTATGGTGTTTCCTGAAACATCTAAAAAGCAAAGCCACAGAGCCTAGGGCACTTCCACTTATGGTCCTATAGCTTAGGGAAATTAAAATCAAAAAGACACAGCCACCCCAAAGTTTGGGATGGCTCTGTTTACAAGAACCTCATTTATAGTACAAGTTCAATATCACAGAAAGCGAAAAATGGATAAAGAAGTTGTGGTACTTACGTACAATGCAATATCACTCAGCAATGAAATCTATGTCATCAGGGCCGTAGCAGCATAATGAGTGGATTCAGGTATGATGATTCTAAGTGAAATAAGTCGCACAGAAAAAGAAACATCATAAGATATCACTACTACACGGAATGTAAACTTGGCTACACAGGAACTGAATTACAAAACAGAACAGGGTCTCAAATGTAGAAAACCAACTTATGCTTGCTTAAGGGGAAAGGTGAGTTGGGGTGCTGCATAAAACAAGAGATTGAAATTAGCACAGATACCGTTCCATAAGCCAAATATGTAATAGACAAGAGCTACTCCTTGCTCAACGTAGTGGACTCAACACCCCATATTAATCGCCTAAGAATATACCTGACTAGTAAGAATCTGAAAGCCTATGGATTTATATGTCTCCAAAAGAGAATCAAGCGTGTGTCCAGCGGCATAAACGCAGCAGTGATAGGATTGGTGAGGTTCGGTGAACAAATGCAGACCCTTTGAAGTCATATTGCATGGTACCCATTCCATGGGTCTCAACTCTCCAGGTTTAAGGGATTCTTCCTTCAGCTAAAACATACATGTGGAACCCAGAGTATGATCCACTGTGTGATCGGGAAACGTGTTCAAATGTGTCTCAGTTTTCATGCCCTGGTACTCGGGTGCAACATTCCAGACGCTTTACTAACACTCTCCCCACTTGGAGAGTCAGTGCCTTTAACCTCCTGTTTGGCCCAGTTTGCAATTTCTCTGTAAGACGAACAGGAATAGGGAGAACCCATGGGAGACTAGCTGGAGGTGTCTGGATGGGCAAATTTAACTCTCATTTCCCACCAGGAAGAGGAATTAACCAAAGGCTCAGCCTGCCATGCCGGAACCACACTAGGACCTGAAGCAATCCTGCGGTGTTGTGGCCAGCTCACAAGAAAGTGAGTTGAAGAAAGGAGCTCAGGGGCACTTTAATTCACAAACCTGCAGAGTTATAAATGACAGCTATCGTCCAAAAATATATTGAAGTAAGGCTGCCAAGAGGACTTGAAAGCGGGGCAGAATTGCAGGAAACCGATTTCAGGAGGTAGACTGGAATTGCATGTAAAGCATAGGAAAAGAGGCAGAACGTCCACAATAATGCACTTGGCCAAAAAGGGCGTATGCGTTTTTTCCTGAATATATTCAGGAAAAAACGCATACGCCCTTTTTGGCCAACCAAGCAAGCTTGCAAAGGAAATCTGCACTACAATGAAGTCTCACTGCCCCCCGGTCAAAAGGGCCATCTAAAAAAAGTGTAAAATCCAGAAAGGCAGGACAGGCCATGGAGAACTGGGAGCCTTGTTATGCTGATGGGCGGGATGTAAATTGCCAACAGCCACTCTGGAGAAGTGTATGGTGTTTCCTGAAACATCTAAAAAACAAAGAAACAGAGCCTAGGGCACTCCACTTATGGTCCTATAGCTTAGGGAAATTAAAATCAAAAAGACACAGCCACCCCAAAGTTTGGAATCGCTGTGTTTACAAGAACCTCTTTTACGGTACAAGTTCAATATCACAGAACGTGAAAAATGGATAAAGAAGTTGTGGTACTTATGTACAATGCAATAACACTCAGCAATGAAATCTATGTCATCAGGCCCGTAGCAGCATAATGAGTGGATTCAGGTACGATGATTCTAAGTGAAATAAGTCGCACAGAAAAAGAAACATCATAAGATATCACTACTACACGGAATGTAAACTTGGCTACACAGGAACGGAATTACAAAACAGAACAGGGTCTCAAATATAGAAAACCAACTTATGCTTGCTTAAGGGGAAAGGTGAGTTGGGGTGCTGCATAAAACCAGAGATTGAAATTAGCACAGATAGCGTTCTATAAGCCAAATATGTAATAGACAAGAGCTACTCCTTGCTCAACGAAGTGGACTCAACACCACATATTAAACGCCTAAGAATATACCTGACTAGTAAGAATCTTAAAACCTATGGATTTATATGTCTCCGAAAGAGAATCAAGCGTGTGTACAGCGGCATAAACGCAGCAGTGATAGGATTGGTGAGGATCGCTGAGCAAATGCAGACCCTTTGAAGTCATATTGCATGGTACCCATTCCATGGGTCTCAACTCTCCAGGTTTAAGGGATTCTTCCTTCAGCTAAAACATGCATGTGGAAGCCAGAGTATGATCCACCGTGTGATCGGGAAACGTGTTCAAATGTGTCTCAGTTTTCGTCCCCTGGTACTCGGGTGCAACATTCCAGACGCTTTACTAACACTCTCCCAACTTGGAGAGTCAGTGCCTTTAACCTCCTGTTTGGCCCAGTTTGCAATTTCTGCGGAAAATGTACAGGAATAGGGAGAACCAATGAGAGACTAGCTGGAGGTGTCTGGACGGGCAAATTTAACTGTCATTTCCCACCAGGAAGAGGAATTATCCAAAGGCTCAGCATGCCGTGCCGGATCCACACTAGGGCCTGAAGCAATGCTGCGGTGTTGCGGCCAGCTCACAAGAAAGCGAGCTGAAGAAAGGAGCTCAGGGGCACTGTCATTCACAAACCTGCAGAGTTATAAATGACAGCTATCGTCCAAAAATATATTGAAGTAAGGCTGCCAAGAGGACTTGAAAGTGGGGCAGAATTGCAGGAAACCGATTTCAGGAGGTAGACTGGAATTGCATGTAAAGCATAGGAAAAGAGGCAGAACGTCCACAATGATGCACTTGGCCAAAAAGGGCGTATGCGTTTTTACCTGAATATATTCAGGAGAAAACCCATACGCCCTTTTTGGCCAACCAAGCAAGCTTGCAAAGGAAATCTGCACTACAATGAAGTCTCACTGCCCCCCGGTCAAAAGGGCCATCTAAAAAAGTGTAAAATCCAGAAAGACAAGACAGGCCATGGAGAACTGGGAGCCTTGTTATGCTGATGGGTGGGATGTAAATTGCCAACAGCCACTCTGGAGAAGTGTATGGTGTTTCCTGAAACATCTAAAAAACAAAGAAACAGAGCCTAGGGCACTCCACTTATGGTCCTATAGCTTAGGGAAATTAAAATCAAAAAGACACAGCCACCCCAAAGTTTGGCATCGCTCTGTTTACAAAAACCTCGTTTATAGTACAAGTTCAATATCACAGAACGTGAAAAATGGATAAAGAAGTTGTGGTACTTATGTACAATGCAATATCACTCAGCAATGAAATCTATGTCATCAGGCCCGTAGCAGCATAATGAGTGGATTCAGGTACGATGATTCTAAGTGAAATAAGTCGCACAGAAAAAGAAACATCATAAGATATCACTACTACACGGAATGTAAACTTGGCTACACAGGAACTGAATTACAAAACAGAACAGGGTCTCAAATGTAGAAAACCAACTTATGCTTGCTTAAGGGGAAAGGTGAGTTGGGGTGCTGCATAAAACCAGAGATTGAAATTAGCACAGATACCGTTCCATAAGCCAAATATGTAATAGACAAGAGCTACTCCTTGCTCAACGTAGTGGAATCAACACCCCATATTAATCGCCTAAGAATATACCTGACTAGTAAGAATCTGAAAGCCTATGGATTTATATGTCTCCAAAAGAGAATCAAGCGTGTGTCCAGCGGCATAAACGCAGCAGTGATAGGATTGGTGAGGTTCGGTGAACACATGCAGACCCTTTGAAGTCATATTGCATGGTACCCATTCCATGGGTCTCAACTCTCCAGGTTTAAGGGATTCTTCCTTCAGCTAAAACATACATGTGGAACCCAGAGTATGATCCACTGTGTGATCGGGAAACGTGTTCAAATGTGTCTCAGTTTTCATGCCCTGGTACTCGGGTGCAACATTCCAGACGCTTTACTAACACTCTCCCCACTTGGAGAGTCAGTGCCTTTAACCTCCTGTTTGGCCCAGTTTGCAATTTCTCTGTAAGACGAACAGGAATAGGGAGAACCCATGGGAGACTAGCTGGAGCTGTCTGGATGGGCAAATTTAACTCTCATTTCCCACCAGGAAGAGGAATTAACCAAAGGCTCAGCCTGCCATGCCGGAACCACACTAGGACCTGAAGCAATCCTGTGGTGTTGCGGCCAGCTCACAAGAAAGCGAGTTGAAGAAAGGAGCTCAGGGGCACTTTAATTCACAAACCTGCAGAGTTATAAATGACAGCTATCGTCCAAAAATATATTGAAGTAAGGCTGCCAAGAGGACTTGAAAGCGGGGCAGAATTGCAGGAAACCGATTTCAGGAGGTAGACTGGAATTGCATGTAAAGCATAGGAAAAGAGGCAGAACGTCCACAATGATGCACTTGGCCAAAAAGGGCGTATGCGTTTTTTCCTGAATATATTCAGGAAAAAACGCATACGCCCTTTTTGGCCAACCAAGCAAGCTTGCAAAGGAAATCTGCACTACAATGAAGTCTCACTGCCCCCCGGTCAAAAGGGCCATCTAAAAAAAGTGTAAAATCCAGAAAGGCAGGACAGGCCATGGAGAACTGGGAACCTTGTTATGCTGATGGGCGGGATGTAAATTGCCAACAGCCACTCTGGAGAAGTGTATGGTGTTTCCTGAAACATCTAAAAAACAAAGAAACAGAGCCTAGGGCACTCCACTTATGGTCCTATAGCTTAGGGAAATTAAAATCAAAAAGACACAGCCACCCCAAAGTTTGGGATCGCTCTGTTTACAAGAACCTCGTTTATAGTACAAGTTCAATATCACAGAACGTGAAAAATGGATAAAGAAGTTGTGGTACTTATGTACAATGCAATATCACTCAGCAATGAAATCTATGTCATCAGGCCCGTAGCAGCATAATGAGCGGATTCAGGTACGATGATTCTAAGTGAAATAAGTCGCACAGAAAAAGAAACATCATAAGATATCACTACTACACGGAATGTAAACTTGGCTACACAGGAACGGAAATACAAAACAGAACAGGGTCTCAAATGTAGAAAACCAACTTATGCTTGCTTAAGGGGAAAGGTGACTTGGGGTGCTTCATAAAACCAGAGATTGAAATTAGCACAGATAGCGTTCTATAAGCCAAATATGTAATAGACAAGAGCTACTCCTTGCTCAACGAAGTGGACTCAACACCACATATTAAACGCCTAAGAATATACCTGACTAGTAAGAATCTTAAAACCTATGGATTTATATGTCTCCGAAAGAGAATCAAGCGTGTGTACAGCGGCATAAATGCTGCAGTCATAGGATTGGTGAGGTTCGGTGAACACATGCAGAACCTATGAAGTCGTATTGCATGGTACTCATTCCATGGGTCTCAACTCTCCAGGTTTAAGGGATTCTTCCTTCAGCTAAAACATGCATGTGGAACCCAGAGGATGATCCACCGTGTGATCGGAAAACGTGTTCAAATGTGTCAGTTTTCGTCCCCTGGTACTCGGGTGCAACATTCCAGACGCTTTACTAACACTCTCCCCACTTGGAGAGTCAGTGCCTTTAACCTCCTGTTTGGCCCAGTTTGCATTTTATGCGGAAAATGAACAGGAATAGGGAGAACCAATGAGAGACTAGCTGGAGGTGTCTGGACGGGAAATTTAACTCTCATTTCCCACCAGGAAGAGGAATTAACCAAAGGCTCAGCGTGCCATGCCGGAACCACACTAGGGCCTGAAGCAATGCTGTGGTGTTGCGGCCAGCTCACAAGAAAGCAAGTTGAAGAAAGGAGCTCAGGGACACTGTAATTCACAAACCTGCAGAGTTATAAATGACAGCTATCGTCCAAAAATATATTGAAGTAAGGCTGCCAAGAGGACTTGAAAGCGGGGCAGAATTGCAGGAAACCGATTTCAGGAGGTAGACTGGAATTGCATGTAAAGCATAGGAAAAAAGGCAGAACGTCCACAATGATGCACTTGGCCAAAAAGGGCGTATGCGTTTTTTCCTGAATATATTCAGGAAAAAACGCATACGCCCTTTTTGGCCAACCAAGCAAGCTTGCAAAGGAAATCTGCACTACAATGAAGTTTCACTGCCCCCCGGTCAAAAGGGCCATCTGAAAAAAGTGTAAAATCCAGAAAGTCAGGACAGGCCATGGAGAACTGGGATCCTTGTTATGCTGATGGGTGGGATGTAAATTGCCAACAGCCACTCTGGAGAAGTGTATGGTGTTTCCTGAAACATCTAAAAAACAAAGCAACAGAGCCTAGGGCACTTCCACTTATGGTCCTATAGCTTAGGGAAATTAAAATCAAAAAGACACAGCCACCCAAAGTTTGGGACGGCTCTCTTTACAAGAACCTCATTTATGGTACAAGTTCAATATCACAGAAAGCAAAAAATGGATAAAGAAGTTGTGGTACTTACGTACAATGCAATGTCACTCAGCAATGAAATCTATGTCATCAGGCCCATAGCAGCATAATGAGTGCATTCAGGTACGATGATTCTAAGTGAAATAAGTCACACAGAAAAAGAAACATCATAAGATATCACTACTACACGGAATGTAAACTTGGCTACACAGGACCTGAATTACAAAACAGAACAGCGTCTCAAATGTAGAAAACCAACTTATGCTTGCTTAAGGGGAAAGGTGAGTTGGGGTGCTGCATAAAACCAGAGATTGAAATTAGCACAGATACCGTTCCATAAGCCAAATATGTAATAGACAAGAGCTACTCCTCTCTCAACGAAGAGGACACAACACCCCATATTAAACGCCTAAGAATATACCTGACTAGTAAGAATCTTAAAACCTATGCATTGATATGTCTCCGAAAGAGAATCAAGCGTGTGTACAGTGGCATAAATCCAGAAGTGATAGGATTGGTGAGGTTCGGTGAGCAAATGCAGACCCTTTGAAGTCATATTGCATGGTACCCATTCCATGGGTCTCAACTCTCCAGGTTTAAGGGATTCTTCCTTCAGCTAAAACATGCATGTGGAACCCAGAGGATGATCCACCGTGTGATCAGGAAACTTGTTCAAATGTGTCTAAGTTTTCGTCCCCTGGTACTCGGGTGCAACATTCCAGACGCTTTACTAATTCTCTCCCCACTTGGAGAGTCAGTGCCTTTAACCTCCTGTTTGGCCCAGTTTGCAATTTCTGCGGAAGATGAACAGGAATAGGGAGAACCAATGAGAGACTAGCTGGAGGTGTCTGGACGGGCAAATTTAACTCTCATTTCCCACCAGGAAGAGGAATTAACCAAAAGGTCAGCGTGCCAGGCTGGAACCACACTAGGGCCTAAAACAATCCTGCGGTGTTGCGGCCAGCTCACAAGAAAGCGAGTTGAAGAAAGGAGCTCAGGGGCACTGTCATTTACAAACCGGCAAAGTTAGAAATGACAGCTATCGTCCAAAAACATATAGAAGTAAGGCTGCCAAGAGGACTTGAAAGCGGGGCAGAATTGCAGGAAACCGATTTCAGGAGGTAGACTGGAATTGCATGTAAAGCATAGAAAAAGAGGCAGAACGTCCACAATGATACACTTGGTCAAAAATGGCGTATGCGCTTTTTCCTGAATATATTCAGGAAAAAACGCATATGCTCTTTTCGGCCAACCAAGCAAGCTTGCAAACGAAATCTGCACTACAATGAAGTCTCACTGCCCCCCGGTCAAAAGGGCCATCTGAAAAAAGTGTAAAATCCAGAAAGGTAGGACAGGCCATGGAGAACTGGGAGCCTTGTCATGCTGATGGGCGGGATGTAAATTGCCAACAGCCACACTGAAGAAGTGTATGGTGTTTGCTGAAACATCTAAAAAACAAAGCAACAGAGCCTAGGGCACTTCCACTTATGGTCCTATAGCTTAGGGAAATTAAAATCAAAAAGACACAGCCACCCAAAGTTCGGGATGGCTCTCTTTACAAGAACCTCATTTACGGTAGAAGTTCAATATCACAGAAAGCGAAAAATGGATAAAGAAGTTGTTGTACTTACGTACAATGCAATATCACTAAGCAATGAAATCTATGTCATCAGGCCTGTAGCAGCATAATGAGTGGATTCAGGTATGATGATTCTAAGTGAAATAAGTCACACAGAAAAAGAAACATCATAAGATATCACTACTACACGGAATGTAAACTTGGCTACACAGGAACTGAATTACAAAACAGAACAGGGTCTCAAATGTAGAAAACCAACTTATGCTTGCTTAAGGGGAAAGGTGAGTTGGGGTGCTGCATAAAACCAGAGATTGAAATTAGCACAGATACCGTTCCATAAGCCAAATATGTAATAGACAAGAGCTACTCCTTGCTCAACGAAGTGGACTCTACACACCATATTAAACGCCTAAGAATATACCTGACTAGTAAGAATCTTAAAACCTATGGATTTATATGTCTCCGAAAGAGAATCAAGCGTGTGTACAGCGACATAAATGCTGCAGTGATAGGATTGGTGAGGTTCGGTGAACACATGCAGAACCTATGAAGTCATATTACATGGTACCCATTCCATGGGTCTCAACTCTCCAGGTTTAAGGGATTCTTCCTTCAGCTAAAACATGCATGTGGAACCCAGAGTATGATCCACCGTGTGATCGGGAAACGTGTTCAAATGTGTCAGTTATCGTCCCCTGGTACTCGGGTGCAACATTCCAGACGCTTTACTAACACTCTCCCCACTTGGAGAGTCAGTGCCTTTAACCTCCTGTTTGGCCCAGTTTGCAATTTCTGCGGAAAATGAACAGGAATAGGGAGAACCAATGAGAGACTAGCTGGAGGTGTCTGGACGGGCAAATTTAACTCTCATTTCCCACCAGGAAGAGGAATTAACCAAAGGCTCAGCGTGCCATGCCGGAACCACACTAGGGCCTGAAGCAATGCTGCAGTGTTGCGGCCAGCTCACAAGAAAGCGAGTTGAAGAAAGGAGATCAGGGGCACTGTAATTCACAAACCTGCAGAGTTATAAATGACAGCTATCGTCCAAAAATATATTGAAGTAAGGCTGCCAAGAGGAGTTGAAAGCGGGGCAGAATTGCAGGAAACCGATTTCAGGAGGTAGACTGGAATTGCATGTAAAGCATAGGAATAGAGGCAGAACGTCCACAATGATGCACTTGGCCAAAAAGGGCATATGCGTTTTTTCCAGAATATAGTCAGGAAAAAACGCATACGCCCTTTTTGGCCAACCAAGCAAGCTTGCAAAGGAAATCTGCACTACAATGAAGTCTCACTGCCCCCCGGTCAAAAGGGCCATCTGAAAAAAGTGTAAAATCCAGAAAGGCAGCACAGGCCATGGAGAACTGGGAGCCTTGTTATGCTGATGGGCGGGATGTAAATTGCCAACAGCCACTCTGGAGAAGTGTATGGTGTTTCCTGAAACATCTAAAAAACAAAGCAACAGAGCCTAGGGCACTTCCACTTATGGACCTATAGCTTAGGGAAATTAAAATCAAAAAGACACAGCCACCCCAAAGTTTGGGACGGCTCTGTTTACAAGAACCTCGTTTACAGTACAAGTTCAATATCACAGAAAGTGAAAAATGGATAAAGAATTTGTGGTACTTACGTACCATGCAATATCACTCAGCAATGAAATCTATGTCATCAGGCCCATAGCAGCATAATGAGTGGATTCAGGTACGATGATTCTAAGTGAAATAAGTCACACAGAAAATGAAACATCATAAGATATCACTACTACACAGAATGTAAACTTGGCTACCCAGGAACTGAATTACAAAACAGAACAGGGTCTCTAATGTAGAAAACCAACTAATGCTTGCTTAAGGGGACAGGTGAGTTGGGGTGCTGCCTAAAACCAGAGATTGAAATTAGCACAGATACCATTCCATAAGCCAAATATGTAATAGACAAGAGATACTCCTTGCTCAACGAAGTGGACTCTACACACCATATTAAACGCCTAAGAATATACTTGACTAGTAAGAATCTTAAAACCTATGGATTTATATGTCTCCGAAAGAGAATCAAGCGTGTGTACAGCAGCATAAACGCAGCAGTCATAGGATTGGTGAGGTTCAGTGTACAAATGCAGGCCCTTTGAAGTCATATTGCATGGTACCCATTCCATGGGTCTCAACTCTCCAGGTTTAAGGGATTCTTCCTTCAGCTAAAACATGCATGTGGAACCCAGAGTATGATCCACCGTGTGATCGGGAAACGTGTTCAAATGTGTCTCAGTTTTCATCCCCTGGTACTCGGGTGCAACATTCCAGACGCTTTACTAACACTCTCCCCGTTGGAGAGTCAGTGCCTTTAACCTCCTGTTTGGCCCAGTTTGCAATTTCTGCGGAAAATGAACAGGAATAGGGAGAACCAATGAGAGACTAGCTGGAGGTGTCTGGACGGGCAAATTTAACTCTCATTTCCCACCAGGAAGAGGAATTAACCAAAGGCTCAGCGTGCCATGCCGGAACCACACTAGGGCCTGAAGCAATGCTGCGGTGTTGCGGCCAGCTCACAAGAAAGCGAGTTGAAGAAAGGAGCTCAGGGGCACTGTAATTCACAAACCTGCAGAGTTATAAATGACAGCTATCGTCCAAAAATATATTGAAGTAAGGCTGCCAAGAGGAGTTGAAAGCGGGGCAGAATTGCAGGAAACCGATTTCAGGAGGTAGACTGGAATTGCATGTAAAGCATAGGAAAAGAGGCAGAACGTCCACAATGATGCACTTGGCCAAAAAGGGCGTATATGTTTTTTCCTGAATATATTCAGGAAAAAACGCATACGCCCTCTTTGGCCAACCAAGCAAGCTTGCAAAGGAAATCTGCACTACAATGAAGTCTCACTGCCCCTCAGTCTAAAGGGACATCTGAAAAAAGTTTAAAATCCAGAAAGGCAGGACAGGCCATGGAGAACTGGGAGCCTTGTTATGCTGATGGGCGGGATGTAAATTGCCAACAGCCACTCTGGAGAAGTGTATGGTGTTTCCTGAAACATCTAAAAAACAAAGCAACAGAGCCTAGGGCACTTCCACTTACGGTCCTATAGCTTAGGGAAATTAAAATCAAAAAGACACAGCCACCCCAAAATTTGGGACGGCTCTGTTTACAAGAACCTCGTTTACGGTACAAGTTCAATATCACAGAAAGCGCAAAATGGATAAAGAAGTTGTGGTACTTACGTACAATGCAATATCACTCAGCAATGAAATCTATGTCATCAGGCCCGTAGCAGCATAATGAGTGGATTCAGGTACGATGATTCTAAGTGAAATAAGTCACACAGAAAAAGAAACATCATAAGATATCACTACTACACGGAATGTAAACTTGGCTACCCAGGAACTGAATTACAAAACAGAACAGGGTCTCAAATGTAGAAAACCAACTTATGCTTGCTTAAGGGGAAAGGTGAGTTGGGGTGCTGCCTAAAACCAGAGATTGAAATTAGCACAGATACCTTTACATAAGCCAAATATGTAATAGACAAGAGCTACTCCTTGCTCAACGAAGTGGACTCTACACCCCATATTAAACGCCTAAGAATATAGCTGACTAGTAAGAATCTTAAAACCTATGGATTTATATGTCTCCGAAAGAGAATCAAGCGTGTGTACAGCGGCATAAACGCAGCAGTCATAGGATTGGTGAGGTTCGGTGAACAAATGCAGACCCTTTGAAGTCATATTGCATGGTACCCATTCCATGGGTCTCAACTCTCCAGGTTTAAGGGATTCTTCCTTCACCTAAAACATGCATGTGGAACCCACAGTACGATCCACCGTGTGATCGGGAAACGTGTTCAAATGTGTCAGTTTTCGTACCCTGGTACTCGGGTTCAACATTCCAGACGCTTTACTAACACTCTCCCCACTTGGAGAGTCAGTGCCTTTAACCTCCTGTTTGGCCCAGTTTGCAATTTCTGCGGAAGATGAACAGGAATAGGGAGAACCAATGAGAGAAGATCTGGAGGTGTCCGGATGGGCAAATTTAACTCTCATTTCCCACCAGGAAGAAGTATTAACCAAAGGTTCAGCGTGCCATGCCGGAACCACACTAGGGCCTGAAGCAATCCTGTGGTGTTGCGGCCAGCTCACAAGAAAGCGAGTTGAAGAAAGGAGCTCAGGGCACTGTCATTCACTATCCTGCAGAGTTATAAATGACAGCTATCGTCCAAAAATATATTGAAGTAAGACTGCCAAGAGGACTTGAAAGCAGGGCAGAATTGCAGGAAACCGATTTCAGGAGGTAGACTGGAATTGCATATAAAGTATAGGAAAAGAGGCAGAACGTCCACAATGATGCACTTGGCCAAATAGTGCGTATGCCTTTTTTCCTGAATATATTCAGGAAAAAACGCATACGCCCTTTTTGGCCAACCAAGCAAGCTTGCAAAGGAAATCTGCACTACAATGAAGTCTCACTGCCCCCCGGTCAAAAGGGCCATCTGAAAAAAGTGTAAAATCCAGAAAGGCAGGACAGGCCATGGAGAACTGGGAGCATTGTTATGCTGATGGGCGGGATGTAAATTGCCAACAGCCACTTTGGAGAAGTGTATGGTGTTTCCTGAAACATCTAAAAAACAAAGCAACATAGCCTAGGGCACTTCCGCTTATGGTCCAATAGCTTAGGGAAATTAAAATGAAAAAGACACAGCCACCCCAAAGTTTGAGACGGCCCTGTTTATGAGAACCTCGTTTACAGTACAAGTTCAATATCGCAGAAAACGAAAAATAGATAAAGAAGTTGTGGTGCTTACGTACAATGCAATATCACTCAGCAATGAAATCTATGTCATCAGGCCCGTAGCAGCATAATGAGCGGATTCAGGTACGATGATTCTAAGTGAAATAAGTCGCACAGAAAAAGAAACATCATAAGATATCACTACTACACGGAATGTAAACTTGGCTACACAGGAACGGAATTACAAAACAGAACAGGGTCTCAAATGTAGAAAACCAACTTATGCTTGCTTAAGGGGAAAGGTGACTTGGGGTGCTGCATAAAACCAGAGATTGAAATTAGCACAGATAGCGTTCTATAAGCCAAATATGTAATAGACAAGAGCTACTCCTTGCTCAACGAAGTGGACTCAACACCACATATTAAACGCCTAAGAATATACCTGACTAGTAAGAATCTTAAAACCTATGGATTTATATGTCTCCGAAAGAGAATCAAGCGTGTGTACAGCGGCATAAACGCAGCAGTGATAGGATTGGTGAGGATCGCTGAGCAAATGCAGACCCTTTGAAGTCATATTGCATGGTACCCATTCCATGGGTCTCAACTCTCCAGGTTTAAGGGATTCTTCCTTCAGCTAAAACATGCATGTGGAACCCAGAGTATGATCTACCGTGTGATCGGGAAACGTGTTCAAATGTGTCTCAGTTTTCGTCCCCTGGTACTCGGGTGCAACATTCCAGACGCTTTACTAACACTCTCCCCACTTGGAGAGTCAGTGCCTTTAACCTCCTGTTTGGCCCAGTTTGCAATTTCTGCGGAAAATGTACAGGAATAGGGAGAACCAATGAGAGACTAGCTGGAGGTGTCTGGACGGGCAAATTTAACTGTCATTTCCCACCAGGAAGAGGAATTAACCAAAGGCTCAGCGTGCCATGCCAGAACAACACTAGGGCCTGAAGCAATGCTATGGTGTTGCGGCCAGCTCACAAGAAAGCGAGTTGAAGAAAGGAGCTCAGGGGCACTGTCATTCACAAACCTGCAGAGTTATAAATGACAGCTATCGTCCAAAAATATATTGAAGTAAGGCTGCCAAGAGGAGTTGAAAGCGGGGCAGAATTGCAGGAAACCGATTTCAGGAGGTAGACTGGAATTGCATGTAAAGCATAGGAAAAGAGGCAGAACGTCCACAATGATGCACTTGGCCAAAAAGGGCGTATATGTTTTTTCCTGAATATATTCAGGAAAAAACGCATACGCCCTCTTTGGCCAACCAAGCAAGCTTGCAAAGGAAATCTGCACTACAATGAAGTCTCACTGCCCCTCAGTCTAAAGGGACATCTGAAAAAAGTTTAAAATCCAGAAAGGCAGGACAGGCCATGGAGAACTGGGAGCCTTGTTATGCTGATGGGCGGGATGTAAATTGCCAACAGCCACTCTGGAGAAGTGTATGGTGTTTCCTGAAACATCTAAAAAACAAAGCAACAGAGCCTAGGGCACTTCCACTTACGGTCCTATAGCTTAGGGAAATTAAAATCAAAAAGACACAGCCACCCCAAAATTTGGGACGGCTCTGTTTACAAGAACCTCGTTTACGGTACAAGTTCAATATCACAGAAAGCGCAAAATGGATAAAGAAGTTGTGGTACTTACGTACAATGCAATATCACTCAGCAATGAAATCTATGTCATCAGGCCCGTAGCAGCATAATGAGTGGATTCAGGTACGATGATTCTAAGTGAAATAAGTCACACAGAAAAAGAAACATCATAAGATATCACTACTACACGGAATGTAAACTTGGCTACCCAGGAACTGAATTACAAAACAGAACAGGGTCTCAAATGTAGAAAACCAACTTATGCTTGCTTAAGGGGAAAGGTGAGTTGGGGTGCTGCCTAAAACCAGAGATTGAAATTAGCACAGATACCTTTACATAAGCCAAATATGTAATAGACAAGAGCTACTCCTTGCTCAACGAAGTGGACTCTACACCCCATATTAAACGCCTAAGAATATAGCTGACTAGTAAGAATCTTAAAACCTATGGATTTATATGTCTTCGAAAGAGAATCAAGCGTGTGTACAGCGGCATAAACGCAGCAGTCATAGGATTGGTGAGGTTCGGTGAACAAATGCAGACCCTTTGAAGTCATATTGCATGGTACCCATTCCATGGGTCTCAACTCTCCAGGTTTAAGGGATTCTTCCTTCAGCTAAAACATGCATGTGGAACCCAGAGTATGATCCACTGTGTGATCGGGAAACGTGTTCAAATGTGTCTCAGTTTTCATGCCCTGGTACTCGGGTGCAACATTCCAGACGCTTTAATAACACTCTCCCCCTTGGAGAGTCAGTGCCTTTAACCTCCTGTTTGGCCCAGTTTGCAATTTCTGCAGAAAATGAACAGGAATAGGGAGAACCAATGAGAGACTAGCTGGAGGTGTCTGGACGGGCAAATTTAACTGTCATTTCCCACCAGGAAGAGGAATTAACCAAAGGCTCAGCGTGCCATGCCGGAACCACACTAGGGCCTGAAGCAATGCTGCGGTGTTGCGGCCAGCTCACAAGAAAGCGAGTTGAAGAAAGGAGCTCAGGGGCACTGTAATTCACAAACCTGCAGAGTTATAAATGACAGCTATCTTCCAAAATTATATTGAAGTAAGGCTGCCAAGAGGACTTGAAAGCGGGGCAGAATTGCAGGAAACCGATTTCAGGAGGTAGACTGGAATTGCATGTAAAGCATAGGAAAAGAGGCAGAACGTCCACAATGATGCACTTGGCCAAAAAGGGCGTATGCGTTTTTTCCTGAATATATTCAGGAAAAAACGCATACGCCCTTTTTGGCCAACCAAGCAAGCTTGCAAAGGAAATCTGCACTACAATGAAGTCTCTCTGCCCCCCGGTCAAAAGGGCCATCTGATAAAAGTGTAAAATCCAGAAAGACTGGACAGGTCATGGAGAACTGGGAGCCTTGTTATGCTGATGGGCGGGATGTAAATTGCCAACAGCCACTCTGGAGAAGTGTATGGTGTTTCCTGAAGCATCTAAAAAACAAAGCAACAGAGCCTAGGGCACTTCCACTTATGGTCCTATAGCTTAGGGAAATTAAAATAAAAAAGACACAGCCACCCCAAAGTTTGGGACGGCTCTGTTTACAAGAAACTCGTTTACAGTACAAGTTCAATATCACAGATAGTGACAAATGGATAAAGAAGTTGTGGTACTTACGTACAATGCAATATCACTCAGCAATGAAATCTATGTCTTCAGGCCCGTAGCACCATAATGAGTGGATTCAGGTACGATGATTCTAAGTGAAATAAGTCACACAGAAAAAGAAACATCATAAGATATCACTACTACACGGAATGTAATCTTAGCTACAGAGGAACTGAAGTACAAAACAGAACAGGGTCTCAAATGTAGAAAACCAACTTATGCTTGCTTAAGGGGAAAGGTGACTAGGGGTGCTGCATAAAACCAGAGATTGAAATTAGCACAGATACCGTTCCATAAGCCAAATATGTAATAGACAAGAGCTACTCCTTGCTCAACGAAGTGGACTCTACACCCCATATTAAACGCCTAAGAATATACCTGACTAGTAAGAATCTTAAAACCTGTGGATTGATATGTCTCCGAAAGAGAATCAAGCGTGTGTACAGCGGCATAAACGCAGCAGTGATAGGTTTGGTGAGGTTCGGTGAACAAATACAGACCCTTTGAAGTCATACTGCATGGTAACCATTCCATGGGTCTCAACTCTCCAGGTTTAAGGGATTCTTCCTTCACCTAAAACATGCATGTGGAACCCACAGTACGATCCACCGTGTGATCGGGAAACGTGTTCAAATGTGTCAGTTTTCGTACCCTGGTACTCGGGTTCAACATTCCAGACGCTTTACTAACACTCTCCCCACTTGGAGAGTCAGTGCCTTTAACCTCCTGTTTGGCCCAGTTTGCAATTTCTGCGGAAGATGAACAGGAATAGGGAGAACCAATGAGAGAAGATCTGGAGGTGTCCGGATGGGCAAATTTAACTCTCATTTCCCACCAGGAAGAAGTATTAACCAAAGGTTCAGCGTGCCATGCCGGAACCACACTAGGGCCTGAAGCAATCCTGTGGTGTTGCGGCCAGCTCACAAGAAAGCGAGTTGAAGAAAGGAGCTCAGGGCACTGTCATTCACTATCCTGCAGAGTTATAAATGACAGCTATCGTCCAAAAATATATTGAAGTAAGACTGCCAAGAGGACTTGAAAGCAGGGCAGAATTGCAGGAAACCGATTTCAGGAGGTAGACTGGAATTGCATATAAAGTATAGGAAAAGAGGCAGAACGTCCACAATGATGCACTTGGCCAAATAGTGCGTATGCCTTTTTTCCTGAATATATTCAGGAAAAAACGCATACGCCCTTTTTGGCCAACCAAGCAAGCTTGCAAAGGAAATCTGCACTACAATGAAGTCTCACTGCCCCCCAGTCAAAAGGGCCATGTGAAAAAAGTGTAAAATCCAGAAAGGCAGGACAGGCCATGGAGAACTGGGAGCATTGTTATGCTGATGGGCGGGATGTAAATTGCCAACAGCCACTTTGGAGAAGTGTATGGTGTTTCCTGAAACATCTAAAAAACAAAGCAACATAGCCTAGGGCACTTCCGCTTATGGTCCAATAGCTTAGGGAAATTAAAATGAAAAAGACACAGCCACCCCAAAGTTTGAGACGGCCCTGTTTATGAGAACCTCGTTTACAGTACAAGTTCAATATCGCAGAAAACGAAAAATAGATAAAGAAGTTGTGGTGCTTACGTACAATGCAATATCACTCAGCAATGAAATCTATGTCATCAGGCCCGTAGCAGCATAATGAGCGGATTCAGGTACGATGATTCTAAGTGAAATAAGTCGCACAGAAAAAGAAACATCATAAGATATCACTACTACACGGAATGTAAACTTGGCTACACAGGAACGGAATTACAAAACAGAACAGGGTCTCAAATGTAGAAAACCAACTTATGCTTGCTTAAGGGGAAAGGTGACTTGGGGTGCTGCATAAAACCAGAGATTGAAATTAGCACAGATAGCGTTCTATAAGCCAAATATGTAATAGACAAGAGCTACTCCTTGCTCAACGAAGTGGACTCAACACCACATATTAAACGCCTAAGAATATACCTGACTAGTAAGAATCTTAAAACCTATGGATTTATATGTCTCCGAAAGAGAATCAAGCGTGTGTACAGCGGCATAAACGCAGCAGTGATAGGATTGGTGAGGATCGCTGAGCAAATGCAGACCCTTTGAAGTCATATTGCATGGTACCCATTCCATGGGTCTCAACTCTCCAGGTTTAAGGGATTCTTCCTTCAGCTAAAACATGCATGTGGAACCCAGAGTATGATCTACCGTGTGATCGGGAAACGTGTTCAAATGTGTCTCAGTTTTCGTCCCCTGGTACTCGGGTGCAACATTCCAGACGCTTTACTAACACTCTCCCCACTTGGAGAGTCAGTGCCTTTAACCTCCTGTTTGGCCCAGTTTGCAATTTCTGCGGAAAATGTACAGGAATAGGGAGAACCAATGAGAGACTAGCTGGAGGTGTCTGGACGGGCAAATTTAACTGTCATTTCCCACCAGGAAGAGGAATTAACCAAAGGCTCAGCGTGCCATGCCAGAACAACACTAGGGCCTGAAGCAATGCTATGGTGTTGCGGCCAGCTCACAAGAAAGCGAGTTGAAGAAAGGAGCTCAGGGGCACTGTCATTCACAAACCTGCAGAGTTATAAATGACAGCTATCGTCCAAAAATATATTGAAGTAAGGCTGCCAAGAGGAGTTGAAAGCGGGGCAGAATTGCAGGAAACCGATTTCAGGAGGTAGACTGGAATTGCATGTAAAGCATAGGAAAAGAGGCAGAACGTCCACAATGATGCACTTGGCCAAAAAGGGCGTATATGTTTTTTCCTGAATATATTCAGGAAAAAACGCATACGCCCTCTTTGGCCAACCAAGCAAGCTTGCAAAGGAAATCTGCACTACAATGAAGTCTCACTGCCCCTCAGTCTAAAGGGACATCTGAAAAAAGTTTAAAATCCAGAAAGGCAGGACAGGCCATGGAGAACTGGGAGCCTTGTTATGCTGATGGGCGGGATGTAAATTGCCAACAGCCACTCTGGAGAAGTGTATGGTGTTTCCTGAAACATCTAAAAAACAAAGCAACAGAGCCTAGGGCACTTCCACTTACGGTCCTATAGCTTAGGGAAATTAAAATCAAAAAGACACAGCCACCCCAAAATTTGGGACGGCTCTGTTTACAAGAACCTCGTTTACGGTACAAGTTCAATATCACAGAAAGCGCAAAATGGATAAAGAAGTTGTGGTACTTACGTACAATGCAATATCACTCAACAATGAAATCTATGTCATCAGGCCCGTAGCAGCATAATGAGTGGATTCAGGTACGATGATTCTAAGTGAAATAAGTCACACAGAAAAAGAAACATCATAAGATATCACTACTACACGGAATGTAAACTTGGCTACCCAGGAACTGAATTACAAAACAGAACAGGGTCTCAAATGTAGAAAACCAACTTATGCTTGCTTAAGGGGAAAGGTGAGTTGGGGTGCTGCCTAAAACCAGAGATTGAAATTAGCACAGATACCTTTACATAAGCCAAATATGTAATAGACAAGAGCTACTCCTTGCTCAACGAAGTGGACTCTACACCCCATATTAAACGCCTAAGAATATAGCTGACTAGTAAGAATCTTAAAACCTATGGATTTATATGTCTCCGAAAGAGAATCAAGCGTGTGTACAGCGGCATAAACGCAGCAGTCATAGGATTGGTGAGGTTCGGTGAACAAATGCAGACCCTTTGAAGTCATATTGCATGGTACCCATTCCATGGGTCTCAACTCTCCAGGTTTAAGGGATTCTTCCTTCAGCTAAAACATGCATGTGGAACCCAGAGTATGATCCACTGTGTGATCGGGAAACGTGTTCAAATGTGTCTCAGTTTTCATGCCCTGGTACTCGGGTGCAACATTCCAGACGCTTTAATAACACTCTCCCCCTTGGAGAGTCAGTGCCTTTAACCTCCTGTTTGGCCCAGTTTGCAATTTCTGCAGAAAATGAACAGGAATAGGGAGAACCAATGAGAGACTAGCTGGAGGTGTCTGGACGGGCAAATTTAACTGTCATTTCCCACCAGGAAGAGGAATTAACCAAAGGCTCAGCGTGCCATGCCGGAACCACACTAGGGCCTGAAGCAATGCTGCGGTGTTGCGGCCAGCTCACAAGAAAGCGAGTTGAAGAAAGGAGCTCAGGGGCACTGTAATTCACAAACCTGCAGAGTTATAAATGACAGCTATCTTCCAAAATTATATTGAAGTAAGGCTGCCAAGAGGACTTGAAAGCGGGGCAGAATTGCAGGAAACCGATTTCAGGAGGTAGACTGGAATTGCATGTAAAGCATAGGAAAAGAGGCAGAACGTCCACAATGATGCACTTGGCCAAATAGGGCGTATGCGTTTTTTCCTGAATATATTCAGGAAAAAACGCATACGCCCTTTTTGGCCAACCAAGCAAGCTTGCAAAGGAAATCTGCACTACAATGAAGTCTCTCTGCCCCCCGGTCAAAAGGGCCATCTGATAAAAGTGTAAAATCCAGAAAGACTGGACAGGTCATGGAGAACTGGGAGCCTTGTTATGCTGATGGGCGGGATGTAAATTACCAACAGCCACTCTGGAGAAGTGTATGGTGTTTCCTGAAGCATCTAAAAAACAAAGCAACAGAGCCTAGGGCACTTCCACTTATGGTCCTATAGCTTAGGGAAATTAAAATAAAAAAGACACAGCCACCCCAAAGTTTGGGACGGCTCTGTTTACAAGAAACTCGTTTACAGTACAAGTTCAATATCACAGATAGTGACAAATGGATAAAGAAGTTGTGGTACTTACGTACAATGCAATATCACTCAGCAATGAAATCTATGTCTTCAGGCCCGTAGCACCATAATGAGTGGATTCAGGTACGATGATTCTAAGTGAAATAAGTCACACAGAAAAAGAAACATCATAAGATATCACTACTACACGGAATGTAATCTTAGCTACAGAGGAACTGAAGTACAAAACAGAACAGGGTCTCAAATGTAGAAAACCAACTTATGCTTGCTTAAGGGGAAAGGTGACTAGGGGTGCTGCATAAAACCAGAGATTGAAATTAGCACAGATACCGTTCCATAAGCCAAATATGTAATAGACAAGAGCTACTCCTTGCTCAACGAAGTGGACTCTACACCCCATATTAAACGCCTAAGAATATACCTGACTAGTAAGAATCTTAAAACCTGTGGATTGATATGTCTCCGAAAGAGAATCAAGCGTGTGTACAGCGGCATAAACGCAGCAGTGATAGGTTTGGTGAGGTTCGGTGAACAAATACAGACCCTTTGAAGTCATACTGCATGGTAACCATTCCATGGGTCTCAACTCTCCAGGTTTAAGGGATTCTTCCTTCACCTAAAACATGCATGTGGAACCCACAGTACGATCCACCGTGTGATCGGGAAACGTGTTCAAATGTGTCAGTTTTCGTACCCTGGTACTCGGGTTCAACATTCCAGACGCTTTACTAACACTCTCCCCACTTGGAGAGTCAGTGCCTTTAACCTCCTGTTTGGCCCAGTTTGCAATTTCTGCGGAAGATGAACAGGAATAGGGAGAACCAATGAGAGAAGATCTGGAGGTGTCCGGATGGGCAAATTTAACTCTCATTTCCCACCAGGAAGAAGTATTAACCAAAGGTTCAGCGTGCCATGCCGGAACCACACTAGGGCCTGAAGCAATCCTGTGGTGTTGCGGCCAGCTCACAAGAAAGCGAGTTGAAGAAAGGAGCTCAGGGCACTGTCATTCACTATCCTGCAGAGTTATAAATGACAGCTATCGTCCAAAAATATATTGAAGTAAGACTGCCAAGAGGACTTGAAAGCAGGGCAGAATTGCAGGAAACCGATTTCAGGAGGTAGACTG
This sequence comes from Globicephala melas, assembly GCF_963455315.2. NCBI lineage: Eukaryota > Metazoa > Chordata > Mammalia > Artiodactyla > Delphinidae > Globicephala > Globicephala melas. The sequence continues at coordinate 45,914 of NW_027207909.1, forward strand.
GAATTGCATATAAAGTATAGGAAAAGAGGCAGAACGTCCACAATGATGCACTTGGCCAAATAGTGCGTATGCCTTTTTTCCTGAATATATTCAGGAAAAAACGCATACGCCCTTTTTGGCCAACCAAGCAAGCTTGCAAAGGAAATCTGCACTACAATGAAGTCTCACTGCCCCCCGGTCAAAAGGGCCATCTGAAAAAAGTGTAAAATCCAGAAAGGCAGGACAGGCCATGGAGAACTGGGAGCATTGTTATGCTGATGGGCGGGATGTAAATTGCCAACAGCCACTTTGGAGAAGTGTATGGTGTTTCCTGAAACATCTAAAAAACAAAGCAACATAGCCTAGGGCACTTCCGCTTATGGTCCAATAGCTTAGGGAAATTAAAATGAAAAAGACACAGCCACCCCAAAGTTTGAGACGGCCCTGTTTATGAGAACCTCGTTTACAGTACAAGTTCAATATCGCAGAAAACGAAAAATAGATAAAGAAGTTGTGGTGCTTACGTACAATGCAATATCACTCAGCAATGAAATCTATGTCATCAGGCCCGTAGCAGCATAATGAGCGGATTCAGGTACGATGATTCTAAGTGAAATAAGTCGCACAGAAAAAGAAACATCATAAGATATCACTACTACACGGAATGTAAACTTGGCTACACAGGAACGGAATTACAAAACAGAACAGGGTCTCAAATGTAGAAAACCAACTTATGCTTGCTTAAGGGGAAAGGTGACTTGGGGTGCTGCATAAAACCAGAGATTGAAATTAGCACAGATAGCGTTCTATAAGCCAAATATGTAATAGACAAGAGCTACTCCTTGCTCAACGAAGTGGACTCAACACCACATATTAAACGCCTAAGAATATACCTGACTAGTAAGAATCTTAAAACCTATGGATTTATATGTCTCCGAAAGAGAATCAAGCGTGTGTACAGCGGCATAAACGCAGCAGTGATAGGATTGGTGAGGATCGCTGAGCAAATGCAGACCCTTTGAAGTCATATTGCATGGTACCCATTCCATGGGTCTCAACTCTCCAGGTTTAAGGGATTCTTCCTTCAGCTAAAACATGCATGTGGAACCCAGAGTATGATCTACCGTGTGATCGGGAAACGTGTTCAAATGTGTCTCAGTTTTCGTCCCCTGGTACTCGGGTGCAACATTCCAGACGCTTTACTAACACTCTCCCCACTTGGAGAGTCAGTGCCTTTAACCTCCTGTTTGGCCCAGTTTGCAATTTCTGCGGAAAATGTACAGGAATAGGGAGAACCAATGAGAGACTAGCTGGAGGTGTCTGGACGGGCAAATTTAACTGTCATTTCCCACCAGGAAGAGGAATTAACCAAAGGCTCAGCGTGCCATGCCAGAACAACACTAGGGCCTGAAGCAATGCTATGGTGTTGCGGCCAGCTCACAAGAAAGCGAGTTGAAGAAAGGAGCTCAGGGGCACTGTCATTCACAAACCTGCAGAGTTATAAATGACAGCTATCGTCCAAAAATATATTGAAGTAAGGCTGCCAAGAGGAGTTGAAAGCGGGGCAGAATTGCAGGAAACCGATTTCAGGAGGTAGACTGGAATTGCATGTAAAGCATAGGAAAAGAGGCAGAACGTCCACAATGATGCACTTGGCCAAAAAGGGCGTATATGTTTTTTCCTGAATATATTCAGGAAAAAACGCATACGCCCTCTTTGGCCAACCAAGCAAGCTTGCAAAGGAAATCTGCACTACAATGAAGTCTCACTGCCCCTCAGTCTAAAGGGACATCTGAAAAAAGTTTAAAATCCAGAAAGGCAGGACAGGCCATGGAGAACTGGGAGCCTTGTTATGCTGATGGGCGGGATGTAAATTGCCAACAGCCACTCTGGAGAAGTGTATGGTGTTTCCTGAAACATCTAAAAAACAAAGCAACAGAGCCTAGGGCACTTCCACTTACGGTCCTATAGCTTAGGGAAATTAAAATCAAAAAGACACAGCCACCCCAAAATTTGGGACGGCTCTGTTTACAAGAACCTCGTTTACGGTACAAGTTCAATATCACAGAAAGCGCAAAATGGATAAAGAAGTTGTGGTACTTACGTACAATGCAATATCACTCAGCAATGAAATCTATGTCATCAGGCCCGTAGCAGCATAATGAGTGGATTCAGGTACGATGATTCTAAGTGAAATAAGTCACACAGAAAAAGAAACATCATAAGATATCACTACTACACGGAATGTACACTTGGCTACACAGGAACTGAATTACAAAACAGAACAGGGTCTCAAATACAGAAAACCAACTTATGCTTGCTTAAGGGGAAAGTTGAGTTGGGGTGCTGCATAAAACCAGAGATTGAAATTAGCACAGATACCGTTCCATAAGCCAAATATATAATAGACAAGAGCTACTCCTTGCTCAACGAAGTGGACTCAACACCCCATATTAAACGCCTAAGAACATACCTGACTAGTAAGAATCTTAAAACCTATGGATTTCTATGTCTCCGAAAGAGAATCAAGCGTGTGTACAGCGGCATAAACGCAGCAGTGATAGGACTGGTGAGGTTCGGTGAGCAAATGCAGACCCTTTGAAGTCATATTGCATGGTACCCATTCCATGGGTCTCAACTCTCCAGGTTTAAGGGATTCTTCCTTCAGCTAAAACATGCATGTTGAACCCAGAGTATGATGCACCGTGTGATTGGGAAACGTGTTCAAATGTGTCAGTTTTCGTCCCCTGGTACTCGGGTGCAACATTCCAGACGCTTTACTAACACTCTCTCCACTTGGAGAGTCAGTGCCTTTAACCTCCTGTTTGGCCCAGTTTGCAATTTCTGCGGAAAATGAACAGGAATAGGGAGAACCAATGAGAGACTAGCTGGAGGTGTCTCGACGGGCAACTTTAACTCTCATTTCCCACCAGGAAGAGGAATTCACCAAAGGCTCAACGTGCCATGCCGGAACCACACTAGGGCCTGAAGCAATTCTGCGGTGTTGCGGCCAGTTCACAGGAAAGCGAGTTGAAGAAAGGAGCTCAGGGGCACTGTAATTCACAAACCTGCAGAATTATAAATGACAGCTATCGTCCAAAAGTATATTGAAGTAAGGCTGCCAAGAGGACTTGAAAGCGGGGCAGAATTGCAGGAAACCGATTTCAGGAGGTAGACTGGAATTGCATGTAAAGCATAGGAAAAGAGGCAGAAGGTCCACAATGATGCACTTGGCCAAAAAGGGCGTATGCGTTTTTTCCTGAATATATTCAGGAAAAAACGCATACGCCCTTTTTGGCCAACCAAGCAAGCTTGCAAAGGAAATCTGCACTACAATGAAGTCTCACTGCCCCCCGGTCAAAAGGGCCATCTGAAAAAAGTGTAAAATCCAGAAAGGCAGGACAGGCCATGGAGAACTGGGTACCTTGTTATGCTGATGTGCGGGATGTAAATTGCCAACAGCCACTCTGGAGAAGTGTATGGTGTTTCCTGAAACATCTAAAAAGGAAAGCAACAGAGCCTAGGGCACTTCCACTAATGGTCTTATAGCTTAGGGAAATTAAAATAAAAAAGACACAGCCACCCCAAAGTTTGGGACGGCTCTGTTTACAAGAACCTCGTTTACAGTACAAGTTCAATATCACAGAAAGTGAAAAATGGATAAAGAAGTTGTGGTACTTACGTACAATGCAATGTCACTCAGCAATGAAATCTATGTCATCAGGCCCATAGCAGCATAATGAATGGATTCAGGTACGGTGATTCTAAGTGAAATAAGTCACACAGAAAAAGAAACACCATAAGATATCACTACTACACGGAATGTAAACTTGGCTACACTGGAACTGAATTACAAAACAAAACAGTGTCTCAAATGTAGAAAACCAACTTATGCTTGCTTAAGGGGAAAGTTGAGTTGGGGTGCTGCATAAAACCAGAGATTGAAATTAGCATAGATACCGTTCCATAAGCCAAATATGTAATAGACAAGAGCTACTCCTTGCTCAACGAAGTGGACTCTACACCTCATATTAAACGCCTAAGAATATACCTGCCTCGTAAGAATCTTAAAACCTATGGATTTCTATGTCTCTGAAAGAGAATCAAGCGTGTGTACAGCGGCATAAACGCAGCAGTGATAGGATTGTTGAGGTTCGGTTAACACATGCAGACCCTTTGAAGTCATATTGCATGGTACCCATTCCATGGGTCTCAACTCTCCAGGTTTAAGGGATTCTTCCTTCAGCTAAAACATACATGTGGAACCGAGAGTATGATACACCGTGTGATCGGGAAACGTGTTCAAATGTGTCTCAGGTTTCGTCCCCTGGTACTCGGGTGCAACATTCCAGACGCTTTACTAACACTCTCTCCACTTGGAGAGTCAGTGCCTTTAAGCTCCTGTTTGGCCCAGTTTGCAATTTCTGAGGAAAATGAACAGGAATAGGGAGAACCAATGAGAGACTAGCTGGAGGTGTCTGGACGGGCAAATTTAACTCTCATTTCCCACCAGGAAGAGGAATTAACCAAAGGGTCAGCGTGCCATGCCGGAACCACACTAGGGCCTGAAGCAATGCTGCGGTGTTGCGGCCAGCTCACAAGAAAGCGAGTTGAAGAAAGGAGCTCAGGGGCACTGTAATTCACAAATCTGCAGAGTTATAAATGACAGCTATCGTCCAAAAATATATTGAAGTAAGGCTACCAAGAGCACTTGAAAGCGGGGCAGAATTGCAGGAAACCGATTTCAGGAGGTAGACTGGAATTGCATGTAAAGCATAGGAAAAGAGGCAGAACGTCCACAATGATGCACTTGGCCAAAAAGGGCGTATGCGTTTTTTCCTGAATATATTCAGGAAAAAACGCATACGCCCTTTTTGGCCAACCAAGCAAGCTTGCAAAGGAAATCTGCACTACAATGAAGTTTCACTGCCCCCCGGTCAAAAGGGCCATCTGAAAAAAGTGTAAAATCCAGAAAGTCAGGACAGGCCATGGAGAACTGGGATCCTTGTTATGCTGATGGGTGGGATGTAAATTGCCAACAGCCACTCTGGAGAAGTGTATGGTGTTTCCTGAAACATCTAAAAAACAAAGCAACAGAGCCTAGGGCACTTCCACTTATGGTCCTATAGCTTAGGGAAATTAAAATCAAAAAGACACAGCCACCCAAAGTTCGGGATGGCTCTCTTTACAAGAACCTCATTTACGGTAGAAGTTCAATATCACACAAAGCGAAAAATGGATAAAGAAGTTGTTGTACTTACGTACAATGCAATATCACTAAGCAATGAAATCTATGTCATCAGGCCCGTAGCAGCATAATGAGTGGATTCAGGTATGATGATTCTAAGTGAAATAAGTCACACAGAAAAAGAAACATCATAAGATATCACTACTACACGGAATGTAAACTTGGCTACACAGGAACTGAATTACAAAACAGAACAGGGTCTCAAATGTAGAAAACCAACTTATGCTTGCTTAAGGGGAAAGGTGAGTTGGGGTGCTGCCTAAAACCAGAGATTGAAATTAGCACAGATACCGTTCCATAAGCCAAATATGTAATAGACAAGAGCTACTCCTTGCTAAACGAAGTGGACTCTACACACCATATTAAACGCCTAAGAATATACCTGACTAGTAAGAATCTTAAAACCTATGGATTTATATATCTCCGAAAGAGAATCAAGCGTGTGTACAGCGACATAAATGCTGCAGTGATAGGATTGGTGAGGTTCGGTGAACACATGCAGAACCTATGAAGTCATATTGCATGGTACCCATTCCATGGGTCTCAACTCTCCAGGTTTAAGGGATTCTTCCTTCAGCTAAAACATGCATGTGGAACCCAGAGTATGATCCACCGTGTGATTGGGAAACGTGTTCAAATGTGTCAGTTATCGTCCCCTGGTACTCGGGTGCAACATTCCAGACGCTTTACTAACACTCTCCCCACTTGGAGAGTCAGTGCCTTTAACCTCCTGTTTGGCCCAGTTTGCAATTTCTGCGGAAAATGAACAGGAATAGGGAGAACCAATGAGAGACTAGCTGGAGGTGTCTGGACGGGCAAATTTAACTCTCATTTCCCACCAGGAAGAGGAATTAACCAAAGGCTCAGCGTGCCATGCCGGAACCACACTAGGTCCTGAAGCAATGCTGCGGTGTTGCGGCCAGCTCACAAGAAAGCGAGTTGAAGAAAGGAGCTCAGGGGCACTGTAATTCACAAACCTGCAGAGTTATAAATGACAGCTATCGTCCAAAAATATATTGAAGTAAGGCTGCCAAGAGGACTTGAAAGTGGGGCAGAATTGCAGGAAACCGATTTCAGGAGGTAGACTGGAATTGCATGTAAAGCATAGGAAAAGAGGCAGAACGTCCACAATGATGCACTTGGCCAAAAAGGGCGTATGCGTTTTTTCCTGAATATATTCAGGAAAAAACGCATACGCCCTTTTTGGCCAACCAAGCAAGCTTGCAAAGAAATCTGCACTACAATGAAGTCTCTCTGCCCCCCGGTCAAAAGGGCCATCTGAAAAAAGTGTAAAATCCAGAAAGGCAGCACAGGCCATGGAGAACTGGGAGCCTTGTTATGCTGATGGGCGGGATGTAAATTGCCAACAGCCACTCTGGAGAAGTGTATGGTGTTTCCTGAAACATCTAAAAAACAAAGCAACAGAGCCTAGGGCACTTCCACTTATGGACCTATAGCTTAGGGAAATTAAAATCAAAAAGACACAGCCACCCCAAAGTTTGGGACGGCTCTGTTTAAAAGAACCTCGTTTACAGTACAAGTTCAATATCACAGAAAGTGAAAAATGGATAAAGAAGTTGTGGTACTTACGTACAATGCAATATCACTCAGCAATGAAATCTATGTCATCAGGCCCATAGCAGCGTAATTAGTGGATTCAGTTACGATGATTCTAAGTGAAATAAGTCACACAGAAAATGAAACATCATAAGATATCACTACTACACAGAATGTAAACTTGGCTACCCAGGAACTGAATTACAAAACAGAACAGGGTCTCTAATGTAGAAAACCAACTAATGCTTGCTTAAGGGGAAAGGTGAGTTGGGGTGCTGCCTAAAACCAGAGATTGAAATTAGCACAGATACCATTCCATAAGCCAAATATGTAATAGACAAGAGATACTCCTTGCTCAACGAAGTGGACTCTACACACCATATTAAACGCCTAAGAATATACTTGACTAGTAATAATCTTAAAACCTATGGATTTATATGTCTCCGAAAGAGAATCAAGCGTGTGTACAGCGGCATAAACGCAGCAGTCATAGGATTGGTGAGGTTCAGTGAACAAATGCAGGCCCTTTGAAGTCATATTGCATGGTACCCATTCCATGGGTCTCAACTCTCCAGGTTTAAGGGATTCTTCCTTCAGCTAAAACATGCATGTGGAACCCAGAGTATGATCCACCGTGTGATCGGGAAACGTGTTCAAATGTGTCTCAGTTTTCATGACCTGGTACTCGGGTGCAACATTCCAGACGCTTTAATAACACTCTCCCCCTTGCAGAGTCAGTGCCTTTAACCTCCTGTTTGGCCCAGTTTGCAATTTCTGCAGAAAATGAACAGGAATAGGGAGAACCAATGAGAGATTAGCTGGAGGTGTCTGGACGGGCAAATTTAACTCTCATTTCCCACCAGGAAGAGGAATTAACCAAAGGCTCAGCGTGCCATGCCGGAAACACACTAGGGCCTGAAGCAATCCTGCGGTGTTGCGGCCAGCACACAAGCAAGCGAGTTGAAGAAAGGAGCTCAGGGGCACTGTAATTCACAAACCTGCAGAGTTATAAATGACAGCTATCGTCCAAAAATATACTGAAGTAAGGCTGCCAAGAGGACTTGAAAGCGGGGCAGAATTGCAGGAAACCGATTTCAGGAGGTAGACTGGAATTGCATGTAAAGCATAGTAAAAGAGGCAGAACGTCCACAATGATGCACTTGGCCAAAAAGGGCGTATGCGTTTTTTCCTGAATATATTCAGGAAAAAACGCATACGCCCTCTTTGGCCAACCAAGCAAGCTTGCAAAGGAAATCTGCACTACAATGAAGTCTCACTGCCCCCCTGGTCAAAAGGGCCATCTGAAAAAAGTGTAAAATCCAGAAAGGCAGGACAGGCCATGGAGATCTGGCAGCCTTGTTATGCTGATGGGCGGGATGTAAATTGCCAACAGCCACTCTGGAGAAGTGTATGGTGTTTCCTGAAACATCTAAAACACAAAGCCACAGAGCCTAGGGCACTTCCACTTATGGTCCTATAGCTTAGGGAAATTAAAGTCAAAAAGACACAGCCACCCCAAAGTTTGGGACAGGTCTGTTTACAAGAACCTCGTTTACGGTACAAGTTCAATATCACAGAAAGTGAAAAATGGATAAAGAAGTTGTGGTACTTACGTACAATGCAATGTCACTCAGCAATGAAATCTATGTCATCAGGCCCGTAGCAGCATAATGAGTGGATTCAGGTACGATGATTCTAAGTGAAATAAGTCGCACAGAAAAAGAAACATCATAAGATATCACTACTACACGGAATGTAAACTTGGCTACACAGGAACGGAATTACAAAACAGAACAGGGTCTCAAATATAGAAAACCAACTTATGCTTGCTTAAGGGGAAAGGTGACTTGGGGTGCTGCATAAAACCAGAGATTGAAATTAGCACAGATAGCGTTCTATAAGCCAAATATGTAATAGACAAGAGCTACTCCTTGCTCAACGAAGTGGACTCAACACCACATATTAAACGCCTAAGAATATACCTGACTAGTAAGAATCTTAAAACCTATGGATTTATATGTCTCCGAAAGAGAATCAAGCGTGTGTACAGCGGCATAAACGCAGCAGTGATAGGATTGGTGAGGATCGCTGAGCAAATGCAGACCCTTTGAAGTCATATTGCATGGTACCCATTCCATGGGTCTCAACTCTCCAGGTTTAAGGGATTCTTCCTTCAGCTAAAACATGCATGTGGAACCCAGAGTATGATCCACCGTGTGATCGGGAAACGTGTTCAAATGTGTCTCAGTTTTCGTCCCCTGGTACTCGGGTGCAACATTCCAGACGCTTTACTAACACTCTCCCAACTTGGAGAGTCAGTGCCTTTAACCTCCTGTTTGGCCCAGTTTGCAATTTCTGCGGAAAATGTACAGGAATAGGGAGAACCAATGAGAGACTAGCTGGAGGTGTCTGGACGGGCAAATTTAACTGTCATTTCCCACCAGGAAGAGGAATTATCCAAAGGCTCAGCATGCCGTGCCGGAACCACACTAGGGCCTGAAGCAATGCTGCGGTGTTGCGGCCAGCTCACAAGAAAGCGAGCTGAAGAAAGGAGCTCAGGGGCACTGTCATTCACAAACCTGCAGAGTTATAAATGACAGCTATCGTCCAAAAATATATTGAAGAAGGCTGCCAAGAGGACTTGAAAGTGGGGCAGAATTGCAGGAAACCGATTTCAGGAGGTAGACTGGAATTGCATGTAAAGCATAGGAAAAGAGGCAGAACGTCCACAATGATGCACTTGGCCAAAAAGGACGTATGCGTTTTTACCTGAATATATTCAGGAAAAAACCCATACGCCCTTTTTGGCCAACCAAGCAAGCTTGCAAAGGAAATCTGCACTACAATGAAGTCTCACTGCCCCCCAGTCAAAAGGGCCATGTGAAAAATGTGTAAAATCCAGAAAGGCAGGACAGGCCATGGAGAACTGGGAACCTTGTTATGCTGATGGGCGGGATGTAAATTGCCAACAGCCATTCTGGAGAAGTGTATGCTGTTTCCTGAAACATCTACAAAACAAAGCAACAGAGCCTAGGGCACTTCCATTTATGGTCTTATAGCTTAGGGAAATTAAAATCAAAAAGACACAGCAACCCCAAAGTTTGGGATCGCTCTGTTTACAAAAACCTCGTTTACGGTACAAGTTCAATAGCGCAGAAAGCGAAAAATGGATAAAGAAGTTGTGGTACTTACGTACAATGCAATATCACTCAGCAATGAAATCTATGTCATCAGGCCCGTAGCAGCATAATGAGTGGATTCAGGTACGATGATTCTAAGTGAAATAAGTCGCACAGAAAAAGA
>NW_027207910.1:0-56000 GCF_963455315.2 Globicephala melas
CGTACTTGTTAGGGCGTGTGTTAGTGTTAGCGTACGAGTGAGGATTAGGGGACGGGTGAGGGTCAGGCTTCGGGGAAGGGTTAGGGTTAGGGTTCGGGCTAGGGTTAGAGTTAGGGGATGGGGACGGTTTAGGGTCCAGGGGAGGGTACGACAACTCTTTAGGGGGAGCGTACGCGTGAGGGCGCGGGATAGTGTTAGCGTACGTGTTAGGATTAGGGGTCGGGTGAGGGTCAGGCTTCGGAGAAGGGTTAGGGTTAGGGTTCGGGCTAGGGTTAGGGTTAGGGGACGGGGACGGTTTAGGGTCCAGGGGAGGGTACGACAACGCTTTAGGGGGAGCGTACGTGTGAGTGCGCGGGTTAGTGTTAGCGTACGGGTTAGGATTAGGGGACGGGTGAGGGTCAGGCTTCGGGGAAGGGTTAGGGTTAGGGTTCGGGGTAGGGTTAGGGTTGGGGACGGGGACGGTTTAGGGTCCAGGGGAGGGTACGACAACGCTTTAGTGGGAGCGTACGTGAGAGGGCGCGGGTTAGTGTTAGCGTACGGGTTAGGATTAGGGGACGGGTGAGGGTCAGGCTTCGGGGAAGGGTTAGGGTTAGGGTTCGGACTAGGGTTAGGGTTAGGGGACGGGAACGGTTTAGGGTCCAGGGGAGGGTACGACAACGCTTTAGGGGGAGCGTACGTGTGAGGGCGTGGGTTAGTGTTAGCGTACGGGTTAGGATTAGGGGACGGGTGAGGGTCAGGCTTCGGGGCAGGGTTTGGGTTAGGGTTCGGGCTAGGGTTAGGATTAGGGGAGGGGGATGGTTTAGGGTTCAGGGGAGGGAACGACAATGCTTTAGGGGGAGTGTACGTGTGAGGGCGCGGGTTAGTGTTAGCGTACGGGTTAGGATTAGGGGACGGGTGAGGGTCAGGCTTCGGGGAATGGTTAGGGTGAGGGTTCGGGCTAGGGTTAGTGTTAGGGGACAGGGACGGTTTGGGGTCCAGGGGAGGGTACGACAACGCTTTAGGGGGAGCGTACGTGTGAGGGCGCGGGTTAGTGTTAGTGTACGAGTGAGGATTAGGGGACGGGTGAGGGTCAGGCTTCGGGGAAGTGTTAGGGTTAGGGTTCGGGCTAGGGTTAGGGTTAGGGGACGGGGACGGTTTAGGGTCCAGGGGAGGGTACGACAACGCTTTATGGGGAGCGTACGTGTGAGGGCGCGGGTTAGTGTTAGCGTACGGGTTAGGATTAGGGGACGGGTGAGGGTCAGGCTTCGGGGAAGTGTTAGGGTTAGGATTCGGGCTAGGATTAGGGTTATGGGACGGGGACGGTTTAGGGTCCATGGGAGGGTACGACAACGCTTTAGGGGGAGCGTACGCGTGAGGGCGCGGGTTAGTGTTAGCGTACGGCTTAGGATTAGGGGACGGGTGAGGGTCAGGCTTCGGGGAAGGGTTAGGGTTAGGGTTCGGGCTAGGGTTAGGGTTAGGGGACGGGGACGGTTTAGGGTCCAGGGGAGGGTACGACAACGCTTTAGGGGGAGCGTACGTGTGAGGGCGCGGGTTAGTGTTAGCGTACGGGTGAGGATTAGGGGACGGGTGAGGGTCAGGCTTCGGGGAAGGGTTAGGGTTAGGGTTCGGGCTAGGGTTAGGGTTAGGGAACGGGGACGGTTTAGGGTCCAGGGGAGGGTACGACAATGCTTTAGGGGGAGCGTACGTGTGAGGGCGCGGGTTACTGTTAGCATACGGGTGAGGATTAGGGGACGGGTGAGGTTCAGGCTTCGGGGAAGGGTTACGGTTAGGGTTCGGGCTAGGGTTACGGTTGGGTACGGGGACGGTTTAGGGTCCAGGGGAGGGTACGACAACGCTTTAGGGGGAGCGTACGAGTGAGGGCACGGGTTAGTGTTAGCGTACGGGTTAGGATTAGGGGACGGGTGAGGGTCAGGCTTCGGGGAAGGGTTAGGTTTAGGGTTCGGGCTAGGGTTAGGGTTAGGGGACGGGGACGGTTTAGGGTCCAGGGGAGGGTACGACAACGCTTTAGGGGGAGCGTACGTTTCAGGGCGCGGGTTAGTGTTAGCGTACGGGTTAGGATTAGGGGACGGGTGAGGGTCAGGCTTCGGGGAAGGGTTAGGGTTAGGGTTCGGGCTAGGGTTAGTGTTAGGGGACGGGGACGGTTTAGGGTCCAGGGGAGGGTACGACAACGCTTTAGGGGGAGTGTACGTGTGAGGGCGCGGGTTAGTGTTAGCGTACGGGTTAGGATTAGGGGACGGGTGAGGGTCAGGCTTCGGGGAAGGGTTAGGGTTAGGGTTCGGGCTAGGGTTAGTGTTAGGGGACGGGGACGGTTTAGGGTCCAGGGGAGGGTACGACAACGCTTTAGGGGTAGCGTACGTGTGAGGGCGCGGGTTAGTGTTAGCGTACGGGTTAGGATTAGGGGCCGGGTGAGGGTCAGGTTTCGGGGAATGGTTAGGGTTAGGGTTCGGGCTAGGGGTAGGGTTAGGGGACGGGGACGATTTGTGGTCCAGGGGAGGGTACGACAACGCTTTAGGGGCAGCGTACATGTGAGGGCGTGGGTAGGTGTTAGCGTACGGGTTAGGATTAGGCGACGGGTGAGGGTCAGGCTTCAGGGAAGGGTTAGGGTTAGGGTTCGGGCTAGGGTAAGGGTTAGGGGATGGGGACGGTTTAGGGTCCATGGGAGGGTACGACAACGCTTTAGGGGGAGCGTACGTGTGAGTGCGCGGGTTAGTGTTAGCGTACGGGTTAGGATTAGGGGACAGGTGAGGGTCAGGCTTCGGGGAAGGGTTAGGGTTAGGGTTCGGGGTAGGGTTAGGGTTGGGGACGGGGACGGTTTAGGGTCCAGGGGAGGGTACGACAACGCTTTAGGGGGAGCGTTCGTGTGAGGGCGCGGGTTAGTGTTAGCGTACGGGTTAGGATTAGGGGACGGGTGAGGGTCAGGCTTAGGGAAGGGTTAGGGTTAGGGTTCGGACTAGGGTTAGGGTTAGGGGACGGGAACGGTTTAGGGTCCAGGGGAGGGTACGACAACGCTTTAGTGGGAGCGTACGTGTGAGGGCGCGGGTTAGTGTTAGCGTACGGGTTAGGATTAGGGGACGGGTGAGGGTCAGGCTTCGGGGCAGGGTTAGGGTTAGGGTTCGGGCTAGGGTTAGGATTAGGGGAGGGGGATGGTTTAGGGTTCAGGGGAGGGAACGACAACTCTTTAGGGGGAGTGTACGTGTGAGGGCGCGGGTTAGTGTTAGCGTACGGGTTAGGATTAGGGGACGGGTGGGGGTCAGGCTTCGGGGAATGGTTAGGGTTAGGGTTCGGGCTAGGGTTAGTGTTAGGGGACAGGGACGGTTTGGGGTCCAGGGGAGGGTACGACAACGCTTTAGGGGGAGCGTACGAGTGAGGGCACGGGTTAGTGTTAGCGTACGGGTTAGGATTAGGGGACGGGTGAGGGTCAGGCTTCGGGGAAGGGTTAGGTTTAGGGTTCGGGCTAGGGTTAGGGTTAGGGGACGGGGACGGTTTAGGGTCCAGGGGAGGGTACGACAACGCTTTAGGGGGAGCGTACGTTTCAGGGCGCGGGTTAGTGTTAGCGTACGGGTTAGGATTAGGGGACGGGTGAGGGTCAGGCTTCGGGGAAGGGTTAGGGTTAGGGTTCGGGCTAGGGTTAGTGTTAGGGGACGGGGACGGTTTAGGGTCCAGGGGAGGGTACGACAACGCTTTAGGGGGAGTGTACGTGTGAGGGCGCGGGTTAGTGTTAGCGTACGGGTTAGGATTAGGGGACGGGTGAGGGTCAGGCTTCGGGGAAGGGTTAGGGTTAGGGTTCGGGCTAGGGTTAGTGTTAGGGGACGGGGACGGTTTAGGGTCCAGGGGAGGGTACGACAACGCTTTAGGGGTAGCGTACGTGTGAGGGCGCGGGTTAGTGTTAGCGTACGGGTTAGGATTAGGGGCCGGGTGAGGGTCAGGTTTCGGGGAATGGTTAGGGTTAGGGTTCGGGCTAGGGGTAGGGTTAGGGGACGGGGACGATTTGTGGTCCAGGGGAGGGTACGACAACGCTTTAGGGGCAGCGTACATGTGAGGGCGTGGGTAGGTGTTAGCGTACGGGTTAGGATTAGGCGACGGGTGAGGGTCAGGCTTCAGGGAAGGGTTAGGGTTAGGGTTCGGGCTAGGGTAAGGGTTAGGGGATGGGGACGGTTTAGGGTCCATGGGAGGGTACGACAACGCTTTAGGGGGAGCGTACGTGTGAGTGCGCGGGTTAGTGTTAGCGTACGGGTTAGGATTAGGGGACAGGTGAGGGTCAGGCTTCGGGGAAGGGTTAGGGTTAGGGTTCGGGGTAGGGTTAGGGTTGGGGACGGGGACGGTTTAGGGTCCAGGGGAGGGTACGACAACGCTTTAGGGGGAGCGTTCGTGTGAGGGCGCGGGTTAGTGTTAGCGTACGGGTTAGGATTAGGGGACGGGTGAGGGTCAGGCTTAGGGAAGGGTTAGGGTTAGGGTTCGGACTAGGGTTAGGGTTAGGGGACGGGAACGGTTTAGGGTCCAGGGGAGGGTACGACAACGCTTTAGTGGGAGCGTACGTGTGAGGGCGCGGGTTAGTGTTAGCGTACGGGTTAGGATTAGGGGACGGGTGAGGGTCAGGCTTCGGGGCAGGGTTAGGGTTAGGGTTCGGGCTAGGGTTAGGATTAGGGGAGGGGGATGGTTTAGGGTTCAGGGGAGGGAACGACAACTCTTTAGGGGGAGTGTACGTGTGAGGGCGCGGGTTAGTGTTAGCGTACGGGTTAGGATTAGGGGACGGGTGGGGGTCAGGCTTCGGGGAATGGTTAGGGTTAGGGTTCGGGCTAGGGTTAGTGTTAGGGGACAGGGACGGTTTGGGGTCCAGGGGAGGGTACGACAACGCTTTAGGGGGAGCGTACGAGTGAGGGCACGGGTTAGTGTTAGCGTACGGGTTAGGATTAGGGGACGGGTGAGGGTCAGGCTTCGGGGAAGGGTTAGGTTTAGGGTTCGGGCTAGGGTTAGGGTTAGGGGACGGGGACGGTTTAGGGTCCAGGGGAGGGTACGACAACGCTTTAGGGGGAGCGTACGTTTCAGGGCGCGGGTTAGTGTTAGCGTACGGGTTAGGATTAGGGGACGGGTGAGGGTCAGGCTTCGGGGAAGGGTTAGGGTTAGGGTTCGGGCTAGGGTTAGTGTTAGGGGACAGGGACGGTTTGGGGTCCAGGGGAGGGTACGACAACGCTTTAGGGGGAGCGTACGTGTGAGGGCGCGGGTTAGTGTTAGTGTACGAGTGAGGATTAGGGGACGGGTGAGGGTCAGGCTTCGGGGAAGGGTTAGGGTTAGGGTTCGGGCTAGGGTTAGGGTTAGGGGACGGGGACGGTTTAGGGTCCAGGGGAGGGTACGACAACGCTTTATGGGGAGCGTACGTGTGAGGGCGCGGGTTAGTGTTAGCGTACGGGTTAGGATTAGGGGACGGGTGAGGGTCAGGCTTCGGGGAAGTGTTAGGGTTAGGATTCGGGCTAGGATTAGGGTTATGGGACGGGGACGGTTTAGGGTCCATGGGAGGGTACGACAACGCTTTAGGGGGAGCGTACGCGTGAGGGCGCGGGTTAGTGTTAGCGTACGGCTTAGGATTAGGGGACGGGTGAGGGTCAGGCTTCGGGGAAGGGTTAGGGTTAGGGTTCGGGCTAGGGTTAGGGTTAGGGGACGGGGACGGTTTAGGGTCCAGGGGAGGGTACGACAACGCTTTAGGGGGAGCGTACGTGTGAGGGCGCGGGTTAGTGTTAGCGTACGGGTGAGGATTAGGGGACGGGTGAGGGTCAGGCTTCGGGGAAGGGTTAGGGTTAGGGTTCGGGCTAGGGTTAGGGTTAGGGAACGGGGACGGTTTAGGGTCCAGGGGAGGGTACGACAACGCTTTAGGGGGAGCGTACGTGTGAGGGCGCGGGTTACTGTTTGCGTACGGGTGAGGATTAGGGGACGGGTGAGGTTCAGGATTCGGGGAAGGGTTAGGGTTAGGGTTCGGGCTAGGGTTACGGTTGGGTACGGGGACGGTTTAGGGTCCAGGGGAGGGTACGACAACGCTTTAGGGGGAGCGTACGAGTGAGGGCGCGGGTTAGTGTTAGCGTACGGTTTAGGAATAGGGGACGGGTGAGGGTCAGGCTTCGGGGAAGGGTTAGGGTTAGGTTTCGGGCTAGGGTTAGGGTTAGGGGACGGGGACGGTTTAGGGTCCAGGGGAGTGTACGACAACGCTTTAGGGGGAGCGTACGTGTGAGGGCGCGGGTTAGTGTTAGCGTACATGTTAGGATTAGGGGACGGGTGAGGGTCAGGCTTCGGGGAAGGGTTAGGGTTAGGATTTGGGCTATGGTTAGGGCTAGGGGACGGGGACGGTTTAAGGTCCAGGGGAGGGTACGACAACGCTTTAGGGGGAGCGTACGCGTGAGGGCGCGGGTTAGTGTTAGCGTACGGGTTACGATTAGGTAACGGGTGAGGGTCAGGCTTCGGGGAAGGGTTAGGGTTAGGGTTCGGGCTAGGGTTAGTGTTAGGGGCCGGGGACAGTTTAGGGTCCAGGGGAGGGTACGACAACGCTTTAGGGGGAGCGTACGTGTGAGGGCGCGGGTTAGTGTTAGCCTACGGGTGAGGATTAGGGGACGGGTGAGGGTGAGGCTTCGGGGAATGGTTAGGGTTAGGGTTCGGGCTACGGTTAGGGGACGGGTACGGGGACGGTTTGGGGTCCAGGGGAGGGTACGACAACGCTTTAGGGGGAGCGTACGTGTGAGGGCGCGGGTTAGTTTTATCATACGGGTTAGGAGTAGGGGACGGGTGAGGGTCAGGCTTCGGGGAAGAGTTAGGGTTAGGGTTCGGGCTAGGGTTAGGGTTAGGGGACGGGGACGGTTTAGGGTTCAGGGGAGGGTACGACAACGCTTTAGGGGGAGCGTACGTGTTAGGGCGCATGTTAGTGTTAGCGTACGGGTTAGGATTAGGGGACGGGTGAGGGTCAGGCTTCGGGGAAGGGTTAGGGTTAGGGTTCGGGCTAGGGTTAGGGTTAGGGGACGGGGACGGTTTAGGGTCCAGGGGAGGGTACGACAACGCTTTAGGGGGAGCGTACGCGTGAGGGCGCGGGTTAGTGTTAGCGTACGTGTTAGGATTAGGGTCCGGGTGAGGGTCAGGCTACGGGGAAGGGTTAGGGTTAGGGTTCGGACTAGGGTTAGGGTTAGGGGACGGGGACGGTTTAGGGTCCAGGGGAGGGTACGACAACGCTTTAGGGGGAGCGTACGTGTGAGGGCGGGGGTTAGTGTTAGCGTACGGGTGAGGATTAGGGGAAGGGTGAGGGTCAGGCTTCGGGGAAGGGTTAGGGTTAGGGTTCAGGCTAGGGTTAGGGTTAGGGAACGGGGACGGTTTAGGGTCCTGGGGAGGGTACGACAACGCTTTAGGGGGAGCGTACGTGTGAGGGCACGGGTTAGTGTTAGCGTACGGGTTAGGATTAGGGGACGGGTGAGGGTCAGGCTTCAGGGAAGGTTTAGGGTTAGGGTTCGGGCTAGGGTTAGGGTTAGGGGACGGGGACGGTTTAGAGTCCAGGGGAGGGTACGACAACGCTTTAGGGGGAGCGTACGCGTGAGGGCGCGGGTTAGTGTTAGCGTACGGGTTAGGATTAGGGGACGGGTGAGTTTCAGGCTTCGGGGAACGGTTAGGGTTAGGGTTCGGGCTAGGGTTAGGGTTAGGGGACGGGGACGGTTTAGGGTCCATGGGAGGGTACGACAACGCTTTAGGGGGAGCGTACGTGTGAGGGCGCGGGTTAGTGTTAGCGTACGGGTTAGGATTAGGGGACGGGTGAGGGTCAGGCTTCGGGGAAGCGTTAGGGTTAGGGTTCGGGCTAGGGTTAGTGTTAGGGGACGGGGACGGTTTAGGGTCCAGGGGAGGGTACGACAACGCTTTAGGGGGAGCGTACGTGTGAGGGCGCGGGTTAGTGTTAGCGTACGGGTTAGGAATAGGGGACGGGTGAGGGTCAGGCTTCGGGGAAGGTTTAGGGTTAGGGTTCGGGCTAGGGTTAGGGTTAGGGGACGGGGACGGTTTAGGGTCCAGGGGAGGGTACGACAACGCTTTAGGGGGAGCGTACGTGTGAGGGCGCAGGTTAGTGTTAACGTACGTGTTAGGATTAGGGGACGGGTGAGGGTCAGGCTTCGGGGAAGTGTTAGGGTTAGGTGACGGGACGGTTTAGGGTCCAGGGGAGGGTACGACAACGCTTTAGGGGGAGCGTACGTGTGAGGGCGTGGGTTAGTGTTAGCGTACGGGTTAGGATTAGGGGACGGGTTAGGGTCAGGCTTCGGGGAAGGGTTAGGGTTAGGGTTCGGGCTACGGTTAGTGTTAGGGGACGGGGACGGTTTAGGGTCCAGGGGAGGGTACGACAACTCTTTAGGGGGAGCGTACGTGTGAGGGCGCGGGTTAGTGTTAGCGTACGGTTGAGGATTAGGGGATTGGTGAGTGTCAGGCTTCGGGGAAGGGTTAGGGTTAGGGTTCGGGCTAGGGTTAGGGTTGGGGACGGGGACGGTTTAGGGTCCAGGGGAGGGTACGACAACGCTTTAGGGGGAGCGTACGTGTGAGGGCGCGGGTTAGTGTTAGCGTACGGGTGAGGATTAGGGGACGGGTGAGGGTCAGCCTTCGGGGAAGTGTTAGGGTTAAGGTTCGGGCTAGGGTTATGGTTAGGGGACGGGGACGGTTTAGGGTCCAGGGGAGGGTACGACAACGCATTAGGGGGAGCGTACGTGTGAGGGCGCGGGTTAGTGTTAGCGTACGGGTTAGGATTAGGGGACGGGTGAGGGTTAGGCTTGGGGGAAGGTTTAGGTTTAGGTTTCGGGCTAGGGTTAGGGTTAGGGGACGGGGACGGTTTAGGGTCCAGGGGAGGGTACGACAACGCTTTAGGGGGAGCGTACGTGTGAGGGCGCGGGTTACTGTTAGTGAACGGTTTAGGATTAGGGGACGGGTGAGGGTCAGGTTTCGGGGAAGCGTTAGGGTTAGGGTTCGGGTTAGGGTTAGGGTTAGGGTTAGGGGACGGGGACGGTTTAGGGTCCAGGGGAGGGTACGACAACGCTTTAGGGGGAGCGTACGCGTGAGGGCGCGGGTTAGTGTTAGCGTACGGGTTAGGATTAGGGGACGGGAGAGGGTCAGGCTTCGGGGAAGGGTTAGGGTTAGGGTTCGGGCTAGGGTTAGGGTTAGGGGACGGGGACAGTTTAGGGTCCAGGGGAGGGTACGACAATGCTTTAGGGGGAGCGTAGGTGTGAGGGCGGGGTTTAGTGTTAGCGTACGGGTGAGGATTAGGGGACGGGTGAGGGTCAGGCTTCGGGGAAGGGTTAGGGTTAGGGTTCAGGCTAGGGTTAGGGTTAGGGAACGGGGACGGTTTAAGGTCCAGGGGAGGGTACGACAACGCTTTAGGGGGAGCGTACGTGTGAGGGCGCGGGTTAGTGTTAGCGTACGGGTTAGGATTAGGGGACGGGTGAGGGTCAGGCTTCGGGGAAGGTTTAGGGTTAGGGTTCGGGCTAGGGTTAGGGTTAGGGGACGGGGACGGTTTAGGGTCCAGGGGAGGGTACGACAACGCTTTAGGGGGAGCGTACGCGTGAGGGCGCGGCTTAGTGTTAGCGTACGGGTTAGGATTAGGGGACGGGTGAGGGTCAGGCTTCGGGGAAGGGTTAGGGTTAGGGTTCGGGCTAGGGTTAGTGTTGGGGACGGGGACGGTTTAGGGTCCAGGGGAGGTACGACAACGCTTTAGGGGGAGCGTACGTGTGAGGGCGCGGGTTAGTGTTAGCGTACGTGTTAGGATTAGGGGACGGGTGAGGGTCAGGCTTCGGGGAAGGGTTAGGGTTAGAGTTCGGGCTAGGGTTTGGGTTGGGGACGGGGACGGTTTAGGCTCCAGGGGAGGGTACGACAACGCTTTAGGGGGAGCGTACTTGTTAGGGCGTGTGTTAGTGTTAGCGTACGAGTGAGGATTAGGGGACGGGTGAGGGTCAGGCTTCGGGGAAGGGTTAGGGTTAGGGTTCGGGCTAGGGTTAGAGTTAGGGGACGGGGACGGTTTAGGGTCCAGGGGAGGGTACGACAACTCTTTAGGGGGAGCGTACGCGTGAGGGCGCGGGATAGTGTTAGCGTACGTGTTAGGATTAGGGGTCGGGTGAGGGTCAGGCTTCGGAGAAGGGTTAGGGTTAGGGTTCGGGCTAGGGTTAGGGTTAGGGGACGGGGACAGTTTAGGGTAAAGGGGAGGGTACGACAACGCTTTAGGGGGAGCGTACGTGTGAGGGCGCGGGTTAGTGTTAGCGTACGGGTGAGGATTAGGGGACGGGTGAGGGTCAGGCTTCGGGGAATGGTTAGGCTTAGGGTTCTTCCTAAGGTTAGGGTTAGGGGACGGGGACGGTTTGGGGTCCAGGGGAGGGTACGACAGCGCTTTAGGGGGAGCGTACTTGTGAGGGCGTGGGTTAGTGTTAGCGTACGGGTTAGGATTAGGGGACGGGTGAGTGTCAGGCTTCGGGGAAGGGTTAGGGTTAGGGTTCGGGCTAGGGTTAGGGTTAGGGGACGGGGACGGTTTAGGGTCCAGGGGAGGGTACGACAACGCTTTAGGGGGAGCGTACGTGTTAGGGCGCGGGTTAATGTTAGCGTACGGGTTAGGATTAGGGGACCGGTGAGGGTCAGGCTTCGGGGAAGGGTTAGGGTTAGGGTTCGGGCTAGGGTTAGTGTTAGGGGACGGGGACGGTTTAGGGTCCAGGGGAGGGTACGACAACGCTTTAGGGGGAGCGTAGGTGTGAGGGCGGGGTTTAGTGTTAGCGTACGGGTGAGGATTAGGGGACGGGTGAGGGTCAGGCTTCGGGGAAGGGTTAGGGTTAGGGTTCAGGCTAGGGTTAGGGTTAGGGAACGGGGACGGTTTAGGGTCCAGGGGATGGTACGACAACGCTTTAGGGGGAGCGTACGTGTGAGGCCGCGGGTTAGTGTTAGCGTACGGGTTAGGATTAGGGGACGGGTGAGGGTCAGGCTTCGGGGAAGGTTTAGGGTTAGGGTTCGGGCTAGGGTTAGGGTTAGGGGACGGGGACGGTTTAGGGTCCAGGGGAGGGTACGACAACGCTTTACGGGGAGCGTACGCGTGAGGGCGCGGGTTAGTGTTAGCGTACGGGTTAGGATTAGGGGACGGGTGAGGGTCAGGCTTCGGGGAAGGGTTAGGGTTAGGGTTCGGGCTAGGGTTAGGGTTAGGGGACGGGGACGGTTTAGGGTCCATGGGAGGGTACGACAACGCTTTAGGGGGAGCGTTCGTGTGAGGGCGTGGGTTAGTGTTAGCGTACGGGTTAGGATTAGGGGACGGGTGAGGGTCAGGCTACGGGGAAGGGTTACGGTTAGGGTTCGGGCTAGGGTTAGGGTTAGGGGACGGGGACAGTTTAGGGTCCAGGGGAGGGTACGACAACGCTTTAGGGGGAGCGTACGTGTGAGGGCGCGGGTTAGTGTTAGCGTACGGGTGAGGATTAGGGGACAGGTGAGGGTCAGGCTTCGGGGAATTGTTAGGGTTAGGGTTCATGCTAGGGTTAGGGTTAGGGTACGGGGACGGTTTTGGGTCTAGGGGAGGGTACGACAACGCTTTAGGGGGAGCGTACGTGTGAGGGCGCGGGTTAGTGTTAGCGTACGGGTTAGGATTAGGGGACGGGTGAGGGTTAGGCTTGGGGGAAGGTTTAGGTTTAGGGTTCGGGCTAGGGTTAGGGTTAGGGGACGGGGACGGTTTAGGGTCCAGGGGAGGGTACGACAACGCTGTAGGGGGAGCGTACGTGTGAGGGCGCGGGTTACTGTTAGCGAACGGTTTAGGATTAGGGGACGGGTGAGGGTCAGGTTTCGGGGATGCGTTAGGGTTAGGGTTCGGGTTAGGGTTAGGGTTAGGGTTAGGGGACGGGGACGGTTTAGGGTCCAGGGGAGGGTACGACAACGCTTTAGGGGGAGCGTACGCGTGAGGGCGCGGGTTAGTGTTAGCGTACGGGTTAGGATTAGGGGACGGGAGAGGGTCAGGCTTCGGGGAAGGGTTAGGGTTAGGGTTCGGGCTAGGGTTAGGGTTAGGGGACGGGGACAGTTTAGGGTCCAGGGGAGGGTACGACAACGCTTTAGGGGGAGCGTACGTGTGAGGGTGCGGGTTAGTGTTAGCGTACGGGTTAGGATTAGGGGACGGGTGAGGGTCAGGCTTCGGGGAAGGGTTAGGGTTAGGGTTCGGGCTAGGGTTAGGTTTAGGGGACGGGGACGGTTTAGGCTCCAGGGGAGGGTACGACAACGCTTTAGGGGGAGCGTACTTGTTAGGGTGTGTGTTAGTGTTAGCGTACGAGTGAGGATTAGGGGACGGGTGAGGGTCAGGCTTCGGGGAAGGGTTAGGGTTAGGGTTCGGGCTAGGGTTAGAGTTAGGGGACGGGGACGGTTTAGGGTCCAGGGGAGGGTACGACAACTCTTTAGGGGGAGCGTACGCGTGAGGGCGCGGGATAGTGTTAGCGTACGTGTTAGGATTAGGGGTCGGGTGAGGGTCAGGCTTCGGAGAAGGGTTAGGGTTAGGGTTCGGGCTAGGGTTAGGGTTAGGGGACGGGGACAGTTTAGGGTAAAGGGGAGGGTACGACAACGCTTTAGGGGGAGCGTACGTGTGAGGGCGCGGGTTAGTGTTAGCGTACGGGTGAGGATTAGGGGACGGGTGAGGGTCAGGCTTCGGGGAATGGTTAGGCTTAGGGTTCTTGCTAGGGTTAGGGTTAGGGGACGGGGACGGTTTGGGGTCCAGGGGAGGGTACGACAGCGCTTTAGGGGGAGCGTACTTGTGAGGGCGTGGGTTAGTGTTAGCGTACGGGTTAGGATTAGGGGACGGGTGAGGGTCAGGCTTCGGGGAAGGGTTAGGGTTAGGTTTCGGGCTAGGGTTAGGGTTAGGGGACGGGGAAGGTTTAGGGTCCAGGGGAGGGTACGACAACGCTTTAGGGGGAGCGTACGTGTGAGGGCGCGGGTTAGTGTTCGCGTACGGGTTAGGATTAGGGGACCGGTGAGGGTCAGGCTTCGGGGAAGGGTTAGGGTTAGGGTTCGGGCTAGGGTTAGTGTTAGGGGACGGGGACGGTTTAGGGTCCAGGGGAGGGTACGACAACGCTTTAGGGGGAGCGTAGGTGTGAGGGCGGTGTTTAGTGTTAGCGTACGGGTGAGGATTAGTGGACGGGTGAGGGTCAGGCTTCGGGGAAGGGTTAGGGTTAGGGTTCAGGCTAGGGTTAGGGTTAGGGAACGGGGACGGTTTAGGGTCCAGGGGAGGGTACGACAACGCTTTAGGGGGAGCGTACGTGTGAGGGCGCGGGTTAGTGTTAGCGTACGGGTTAGGATTAGGGGACGGGTGAGGGTCAGGCTTCGGGGAAGGTTTAGGGTTAGGGTTCGGGCTAAGGTTAGGGTTAGGGGACGGGGACGGTTTAGGGTCCAGGGGAGGGTACGACAACGCTTTAGGGGGAGCGTACGCGTGAGGGCGCGGGTTAGTGTTAGCGTACGGGTTAGGATTAGGGGACGGGTGAGGGTCAGGCTTCGGGGAAGGGTTAGGGTTTGGGTTCGGGCTAGGGTTAGGGTTAGGGGACGGGGACGGTTTAGGGTCCATGGGAGGGTACGACAACGCTTTAGGGGGAGCGTACGTGTGAGGGCGTGGGTTAGTGTTAGCGTACGGGTTAGGATTAGGGGACGGGTGAGTGTCAGGCTACGGGGAAGGGTTAGGGTTAGGGTTCGGGCTAGGGTTAGGGATAGGGGACGGGGACAGTTTAGGGTCCAGGGGAGGGTACGACAACGCTTTAGGGGGAGCGTACGTGTGAGGGCGCGGGTTAGTGTTAGCGTACGGGTGAGGATTAGGGGACAGGTGAGGGTCAGGCTTCGTGGAATTGTTAGGGTTAGGGTTCATGCTAGGGTTAGGGTTAGGGTACGGGGACGGTTTTGGGTCTAGGGGAGGGTACGACAACGCTTTAGGGGGAGCGTACGTGTGAGGGTGCGGGTTAGTGTTAGCGTACGGTTTAGGATTAGGGGACGGGTGAGGGTCAGGCTTCGAGGAAGGGTTAGGTTTAGGGTTCGGGCTAGGGTTAGGGTTAGGGGACGGGGACGGTTTAGGGTCCAGGGGAGGGTACGACAACGCTTTAGGGGGAGCGTACGTGTGAGGGCGCGAGTTAGTGTTAGCGTACGGGTTAGGATTAGGGGACGGGTGAGGGTCAGGCTTCGGGGAAGGGTTAGGGTTAGGGTTCGGGCTAGGGTTAGGGTTAGGGAACGGGGACGGTGTAGGGTCCAGGGGAGGGTACGACAACGCTTTAGGGGGAGCGTACGTGTGAGGGCGCGGGTTACTGTTAGCGTACGGGTGAGGATTAGGGGACGGGTGAGGTTCAGGCTTCGGGGAAGGGTTAGGGTTAGGGTTCGGGCTAGGGTTACGGTTGGGTACGGGGACGGTTTAGGGTCCAGGGGAGGGTACGACAACGCTTTAGGGGGAGCGTACGAGTGAGGGCACGGGTTAGTGTTAGCGTAAGGGTTAGGATTAGGGGACGGGTGAGGGTCAGGCTTCGGGGAAGGGTTAGGTTTAGGGTTCGGGCTAGGGTTAGGGTTAGGGGACGGGGACGGTTTAGGGTCCAGGGGAGGGTACGACAACGCTTTAGGGGGAGCGTACGTTTGAGGGCGTGGGTTAGTGTTAGCGTACGGGTTAGGATTAGGGGACGGGTGAGGGTCAGGCTTCGGGGAAGGGTTAGGGTTAGGGTTCGGGCTAGGGTTAGTGTTAGGGGACGGGGACGGTTTAGGGTCCAGGGGAGGGTACGACAACGCTTTAGGGGGAGCGTACGTGTGAGGGCGCGGGTTAGTGTTAGCGTACGGGTTAGGATTAGGGGACGGGTGAGGGTCAGGCTTCCGGGAAGGGTTAGGGTTAGGGTTCGGGCTAGGGTTAAGGTTAGGGGACGGGAACGGTTTAGGGTCCAGGAGAGGGTACGACAACGCTTTAGGGGGAGCGTACGTGTGAGGGCGCGGTTTAGTGTTAGCGTACGTGTTAGGATTAGGGGACGGGTGAGGGTCAGGCTTCGGGGAAGGGTTAGGGTTAGGATTTGGGCTAGGGTTAGGGTTAGGGGACGGGGACGGTTTAGGGTCCAGGGGAGGGTACGACAACGCTTTAGGGGTAGCGTACGTGTGAGGGCGCGGGTTAGTGTTAGCGTACGGGTTAGGATTAGGGGACGGGTGAGGGTCAGGTTTCGGGGAATGGTTAGGGTTAGGGTTCGGGCTAGGGGTAGGGTTAGGGGACGGGGACGATTTGGGGTCCAGGGGAGGGTACGACAACGCTTTAGGGGCAGCGTACATGTGAGGGCGTGGGTAGGTGTTAGCGTACGGGTTAGGATTAGGCGACGGGTGAGGGTCAGGCTTCAGGGAAGGGTTAGGGTTAGGGTTCGGGCTAGGGTAAGGGTTAGGGGACGGGGACGGTTTAGGGTCCATGGGAGGGTACGACAACGCTTTAGGGGGAGCGTACGTGTGAGTGCGCGGGTTAGTGTTAGCGTACGGGTTAGGATTAGGGGACGGGTGAGGGTCAGGCTTCGGGGAAGGGTTAGGGTTAGGGTTCGGGGTAGGGTTAGGGTTGGGGACGGGGACGGTTTAGGGTCCAGGGGAGGGTACGACAACGCTTTAGGGGGAGCGTACGTGTGAGGGCGTGGGTTAGTGTTAGCGTACGGGTTAGGATTAGGGGACGGGTGAGGGTCAGGCTTCGGGGAAGGGTTAGGGTTAGGGTTCGGACTAGGGTTAGGGTTAGGGGCCGGGAACGGTTTAGGGTCCAGGGGAGGGTACGACAACGCTTTAGGGGGAGCGTACGTGTGAGTGCGCGGGTTAGTGTTAGCGTACGGGTTAGGATTAGGGGACGGGTGAGGGTCAGGCTTCGGGGAAGGGTTAGGGTTAGGGTTCGGGGTAGGGTTAGGGTTGGGGACGGGGACGGTTTAGGGTCCAGGGGAGGGTACGACAATGCTTTAGGGGGAGCGTACGTGTGAGGGCGCGGGTTAGTGTTAGCGTACGGGTTAGGATTAGGGGATGGGTGAGGGTCAGGCTTCGGGGAAGGGTTAGGGTTAGGGTTCGGACTAGGGTTAGGGTTAGGGGACGGGAACGGTTTAGGGTCCAGGGGAGGGTACGACAACGCTTTAGGGGGAGCGTACGTGTGAGGGCGCGGGTTAGTGTTAGCGTACGTGTTAGGATTAGGGGACGGGTGAGGGTCAGGCTTCGGGGCAGGGTTAGGGTTAGGGTTCGGGCTAGGGTTAGGATTAGGGGAGGGGGATGGTTTAGGGTTCAGGGGAGGGAACGACAACGCTTTAGGGGGAGTGTACGTGTGAGGGCGCGGGTTAGTGTTAGCGTACGGGTTAGGATTAGGGGACGGGTGAGGGTCAGGCTTCGGGGAATGGTTAGGGTTAGGGTTCGGGCTAGGGTTAGTGTTAGGGGACAGGGACGGTTTGGGGTCCAGGGGAGGGTACGACAACGCTTTAGGGGGAGCGTACGTGTGAGGGCGCGGGTTAGTGTTAGTGTACGAGTGAGGATTAGTGGACGGGTGAGGGTCAGGCTTCGGGGAAGGGTTAGGGTTAGGGTTCGGGCTAGGGTTAGGGTTAGGGGACGGGGACGGTTTAGGGTCCAGGGGAGGGTACGACAACGCTTTATGGGGAGCGTACGTGTGAGGGCGCGGGTTAGTGTTAGCGTACGGGTTAGGATTAGGGGACGGGTGAGGGTCAGGCTTCGGGGAAGTGTTAGGGTTAGGATTCGGGCTAGGATTAGGGTTATGGGACGGGGACGGTTTAGGGTCCATGGGAGGGTACGACAACGCTTTAGGGGGAGCGTACGCGTGAGGGCGCGGGTTAGTGTTAGCGTACGGCTTAGGATTAGGGGACGGGTGAGGGTCAGGCTTCGGGGAAGGGTTAGGGTTAGGGTTCGGGCTAGGGTTAGGGTTAGGGGACGGGGACGGTTTAGGGTCCAGGGGAGGGTACGACAACGCTTTAGGGGGAGCGTACGTGTGAGGGCGCGGGTTAGTGTTAGCGTACGGGTGAGGATTAGGGGACGGGTGAGGGTCAGGCTTCGGGGAAGGGTTAGGGTTAGGGTTCGGGCTAGGGTTAGGGTTAGGGAACGGGGACGGTTTAGGGTCCAGGGGAGGGTACGACAACGCTTTAGGGGGAGCGTACGTGTGAGGGCGCGGGTTACTGTTTGCGTACGGGTGAGGATTAGGGGACGGGTGAGGTTCAGGATTCGGGGAAGGGTTAGGGTTAGGGTTCGGGCTAGGGTTACGGTTGGGTACGGGGACGGTTTAGGGTCCAGGGGAGGGTACGACAACGCTTTAGGGGGAGCGTACGAGTGAGGGCGCGGGTTAGTGTTAGCGTACGGTTTAGGAATAGGGGACGGGTGAGGGTCAGGCTTCGGGGAAGGGTTAGGGTTAGGTTTCGGGCTAGGGTTAGGGTTAGGGGACGGGGACGGTTTAGGGTCCAGGGGAGTGTACGACAACGCTTTAGGGGGAGCGTACGTGTGAGGGCGCGGGTTAGTGTTAGCGTACGTGTTAGGATTAGGGGACGGGTGAGGGTCAGGCTTCGGGGAAGGGTTAGGGTTAGGATTTGGGCTAGGGTTAGGGCTAGGGGACGGGGACGGTTTAAGGTCCAGGGGAGGGTACGACAACGCTTTAGGGGGAGCGTACGCGTGAGGGCGCGGGTTAGTGTTAGCGTACGGGTTAGGATTAGGTAACGGGTGAGGGTCAGGCTTCGGGGAAGGGTTAGGGTTAGGGTTCGGGCTAGGGTTAGTGTTAGGGGCCGGGGACAGTTTAGGGTCCAGGGGAGGGTACGACAACGCTTTAGGGGGAGCGTACGTGTGAGGGCGCGGGTTAGTGTTAGCGTACGGGTGAGGATTAGGGGACGGGTGAGGGTCAGGCTTCGGGGAATGGTTAGGGTTAGGGTTCGGGCTACGGTTAGGGGACGGGTACGGGGACGGTTTGGGGTCCAGGGGAGGGTACGACAACGCTTTAGGGGGAGCGTACGTGTGAGGGCGCGGGTTAGTTTTATCATACGGGTTAGGAGTAGGGGACGGGTGAGGGTCAGGCTTCGGGGAAGAGTTAGGGTTAGGGTTCGGGCTAGGGTTAGGGTTAGGGGACGGGGACGGTTTAGGGTCCATGGGAGGGTACGACAACGCTTTAGGGGGAGCGTACGTGTGAGGGCGTGGGTTAGTGTTAGCGTACGGGTTAGGATTAGGGGACGGGTGAGGGTCAGGCTTCGGGGAAGCGTTAGGGTTAGGGTTCGGGCTAGGGTTAGTGTTAGGGGACGGGGACGGTTTAGGGTCCAGGGGAGGGTACGACAACGCTTTAGGGGGAGCGTACGTGTGAGGGCGCGGGTTAGTGTTAGCGTACGGGTTAGGAATAGGGGACGGGTGAGGGTCAGGCTTCGGGGAAGGTTTAGGGTTAGGGTTCGGGCTAGGGTTAGGGTTAGGGGACGGGGACGGTTTAGGGTCCAGGGGAGGGTACGACAACGCTTTAGGGGGAGCGTACGTGTGAGGGCGCAGGTTAGTGTTAGCGTACGTGTTAGGATTAGGGGACGGGTGAGGGTCAGGCTTCGGGGAAGGGTTAGGGTTAGGTGACGGGATGGTTTAGGGTCCAGGGGAGGGTACGACAACGCTTTAGGGGGAGCGTACGTGTGAGGGCGTGGGTTAGTGTTAGCGTACGGGTTAGGATTAGGGGACGGGTGAGGGTCAGGCTTCGGGGAAGGGTTAGGGTTAGGGTTCGGGCTACGGTTAGTGTTAGGGGACGGGGACGGTTTAGGGTCCAGGGGAGGGTACGACAACTCTTTAGGGGGAGCGTACGTGTGAGGGCGCGGGTTAGTGTTAGCGTACGGTTGAGGATTAGGGGATTGGTGAGTGTCAGGCTTCGGGGAAGGGTTAGGGTTAGGGTTCGGGCTAGGGTTAGGGTTGGGGACGGGGACGGTTTAGGGTCCAGGGGAGGGTACGACAACGCTTTAGGGGGAGCGTACGTGTGAGGGCGCGGGTTAGTGTTAGCGTACGGGTGAGGATTAGGGGACGGGTGAGGGTCAGCCTTCGGGGAAGTGTTAGGGTTAAGGTTCGGGCTAGGGTTATGGTTAGGGGACGGGGACGGTTTAGGGTCCAGGGGAGGGTACGACAACGCATTAGGGGGAGCGTACGTGTGAGGGCGCGGGTTAGTGTTAGCGTACGGGTTAGGATTAGGGGACGGGTGAGGGTTAGGCTTGGGGGAAGGTTTAGGTTTAGGGTTCGGGCTAGGGTTAGGGTTAGGGGACGGGGACGGTTTAGGGTCCAGGGGAGGGTACGAGAACGCTTTAGGGGGAGCGTACGTTTGAGGGCGTGGGTTAGTGTTAGCGTACGGGTTAGGATTAGGGGACGGGTGAGGGTCAGGCTTCGGGGAAGGGTTAGGGTTAGGGTTCGGGCTAGGGTTAGTGTTAGGGGACGGGGACGGTTTAGGGTCCAGGGGAGGGTACGACAACGCTTTAGGGGGAGCGTACGTGTGAGGGCGCGGGTTAGTGTTAGCGTACGGGTTAGGATTAGGGGACGGGTGAGGGTCAGGCTTCCGGGAAGGGTTAGGGTTAGGGTTCGGGCTAGGGTTAGGGTTAGGGGACGGGAACGGTTTAGGGTCCAGGGGAGGGTACGACAACGCTTTAGGGGGAGCGTACGTGTGAGGGCGCGGTTTAGTGTTAGCGTACGTGTTAGGATTAGGGGACGGGTGAGGGTCAGGCTTCGGGGAAGGGTTAGGGTTAGGATTTGGGCTAGGGTTAGGGTTAGGGGACGGGGACGGTTTAGGGTCCAGGGGAGGGTACGACAACGCTTTAGGGGGAGCGTACGTGTTAGGGCGCGGGTTACTGTTAGCGAACGGGTTAGGATTAGGGGACGGGTGAGGGTCAGGCTTCGGGGAAGGGTTAGGGTTAGGGTTCGGGCTAGGGTTAGGGTTAGGGGACGGGGACGGTTTAGGGTCCAGGGGAGGTTACGACAACGCTTTAGGGGGAGCGTACGCGTGAGGGCGCGGGTTAGTGTTAGCGTACGTGTTAGGATTAGGGGCCGGGTGAGGGTCAGGCTACGGGGAAGGGTTAGGGTTAGGGTTCGGGCTAGGGTTAGGGTTAGGGGACGGGGACGGTTTAGGATCCAGGGGAGGGTACGACAACGCTTTAGGGGGAGCGTACGCGTGAGGGCGGGGGTTAGTGTTAGCGTACGGGTGAGGATTAGGGGAAGGGTGAGGGTCAGGCTTCGGGGAAGGGTTAGGGTTAGGGTTCAGTCTAGGGTTAGGGTTAGGGAACGGGGACGGTTTAGGGTCCTGGGGAGGGTACGACAATGCTTTAGGGGGAGCGTACGTGTGAGGGCACGGGTTAGTGTTAGCGTACGGGTTAGGATTAGGTGACGGGTGAGGGTCAGGCTTCGGGGAAGGTTTAGGGTTAGGGTTCGGGCTAGGGTTAGGGTTAGGGGACGGGGACGGTTTAGAGTCCAGGGGAGGGTACGACAACGCTTTAGGGGGAGCGTACGCGTGAGGGCGCGGGTTAGTGTTAGCGTACGGGTTAGGATTAGGGGACGGGTGAGTGTCAGGCTTCGGGGAACGGTTAGGGTTAGGGTTCGGGCTAGGGTTAGGGTTAGGGGACAGGGACGGTTTAGGGTTCAGGGGAGGGTACGACAACGCTTTAGGGGGAGCGTTCGTGTTAGGGCGCATGTTAGTGTTAGCGTACGGGTTAGGATTAGGGGACGGGTGAGGGTCAGGCTTCGGGGAAGGGTTAGGGTTAGGGTTCGGGCTAGGGTTAGGGTTAGGGGACGGGGACGGTTTAGGGTCCAGGGGAGGTTACGACAACGCTTTAGGGGGAGCGTACGCGTGAGGGCGGGGGTTAGTGTTAGCGTACGGGTGAGGATTAGGGGAAGGGTGAGGGTCAGGCTTCGGGGAAGGGTTAGGGTTAGGGTTCAGTCTAGGGTTAGGGTTAGGGAACGGGGACGGTTTAGGGTCCTGGGGAGGGTACGACAATGCTTTAGGGGGAGCGTACGTGTGAGGGCACGGGTTAGTGTTAGCGTACGGGTTAGGATTAGGTGACGGGTGAGGGTCAGGCTTCGGGGAAGGTTTAGGGTTAGGGTTCGGGCTAGGGTTAGGGTTAGGGGACGGGGACGGTTTAGAGTCCAGGGGAGGGTACGACAACGCTTTAGGGGGAGCGTACGCGTGAGGGCGCGGGTTAGTGTTAGCGTACGGGTTAGGATTAGGGGACGGGTGAGTGTCAGGCTTCGGGGAACGGTTAGGGTTAGGGTTCGGGCTAGGGTTAGGGTTAGGGGACGGGGACGGTTTAGGGTCCATGGGAGGGTACGACAACGCTTTAGGGGGAGCGTACGTGTGAGGGCGTGGGTTAGTGTTAGCGTACGGGTTAGGATTAGGGGACGGGTGAGGGTCAGGCTTCGGGGAAGCGTTAGGGTTAGGGTTCGGGCTAGGGTTAGTGTTAGGGGACGGGGACGGTTTAGGGTCCAGGGGAGGGTACGACAACGCTTTAGGGGGAGCGTACGTGTGAGGGCGCGGGTTAGTGTTAGCGTACGGGTTAGGAATAGGGGACGGGTGAGGGTCAGGCTTCGGGGAAGGTTTAGGGTTAGGGTTCGGGCTAGGTTTAGGGTTAGGGGACGGGGACGGTTTAGGGTCCAGGGGAGGGTACGACAACGCTTTAGGGGGAGCGTACGTGTGAGGGCGCAGGTTAGTGTTAGCGTACGTGTTAGGATTAGGGGACGGGTGAGGGTCAGGCTTCGGGGAAGGGTTAGGGTTAGGTGACGGGACGGTTTAGGGTCCAGGGGAGGGTACGACAACGCTTTAGGGGGAGCGTACGTGTGAGGGCGTGGGTTAGTGTTAGCGTACGGGTTAGGATTAGGGGACGGGTGAGGGTCAGGCTTCGGGGAAGGGTTAGGGTTAGGGTTCGGGCTACGGTTAGTGTTAGGGGACGGGGACGGTTTAGGGTCCAGGGGAGGGTACGACAACTCTTTAGGGGGAGCGTACGTGTGAGGGCGCGGGTTAGTGTTAGCGTACGGTTGAGGATTAGGGGATTGGTGAGTGTCAGGCTTCGGGGAAGGGTTAGGGTTAGGGTTCGGGCTAGGGTTAGGGTTGGGGACGGGGACGGTTTAGGGTCCAGGGGAGGGTACGACAACGCTTTAGGGGGAGCGTACGTGTGAGGGCGCGGGTTAGTGTTAGCGTACGGGTGAGGATTAGGGGACGGGTGAGGGTCAGCCTTCGGGGAAGTGTTAGGGTTAAGGTTCGGGCTAGGGTTATGGTTAGGGGACGGGGACGGTTTAGGGTCCAGGGGAGGGTACGACAACGCATTAGGGGGAGCGTACGTGTGAGGGCGCGGGTTAGTGTTAGCGTACGGGTTAGGATTAGGGGACGGGTGAGGGTTAGGCTTGGGGGAAGGTTTAGGTTTAGGGTTCGGGCTAGGGTTAGGGTTAGGGGACGGGGACGGTTTAGGGTCCAGGGGAGGGTACGAGAACGCTTTAGGGGGAGCGTACGTTTGAGGGCGTGGGTTAGTGTTAGCGTACGGGTTAGGATTAGGGGACGGGTGAGGGTCAGGCTTCGGGGAAGGGTTAGGGTTAGGGTTCGGGCTAGGGTTAGTGTTAGGGGACGGGGACGGTTTAGGGTCCAGGGGAGGGTACGACAACGCTTTAGGGGGAGCGTACGTGTGAGGGCGCGGGTTAGTGTTAGCGTACGGGTTAGGATTAGGGGACGGGTGAGGGTCAGGCTTCCGGGAAGGGTTAGGGTTAGGGTTCGGGCTAGGGTTAGGGTTAGGGGACGGGAACGGTTTAGGGTCCAGGGGAGGGTACGACAACGCTTTAGGGGGAGCGTACGTGTGAGGGCGCGGTTTAGTGTTAGCGTACGTGTTAGGATTAGGGGACGGGTGAGGGTCAGGCTTCGGGGAAGGGTTAGGGTTAGGATTTGGGCTAGGGTTAGGGTTAGGGGACGGGGACGGTTTAGGGTCCAGGGGAGGGTACGACAACGCTTTAGGGGGAGCGTACGTGTTAGGGCGCATGTTAGTGTTAGCGTACGGGTTAGGATTAGGGGACGGGTGAGGGTCAGGCTTCGGGGAAGGGTTAGGGTTAGGGTTCGGGCTAGGGTTAGGGTTAGGGGACGGGGACGGTTTAGGGTCCAGGGGAGGTTACGACAACGCTTTAGGGGGAGCGTACGCGTGAGGGCGCGGGTTAGTGTTAGCGTACGTGTTAGGATTAGGGGCCGGGTGAGGGTCAGGCTACGGGGAAGGGTTAGGGTTAGGGTTCGGGCTAGGGTTAGGGTTAGGGGACGGGGACGGTTTAGGATCCAGGGGAGGGTACGACAACGCTTTAGGGGGAGCGTACGCGTGAGGGCGGGGGTTAGTGTTAGCGTACGGGTGAGGATTAGGAGAAGGGTGAGGGTCAGGCTTCGGGGAAGTGTTAGGGTTAGGGTTCAGTCTAGGGTTAGGGTTAGGGAACGGGGACGGTTTAGGGTCCTGGGGAGGGTACGACAATGCTTTAGGGGGAGCGTACGTGTGAGGGCACGGGTTAGTGTTAGCGTACGGGTTAGGATTAGGTGACGGGTGAGGGTCAGGCTTCGGGGAAGGTTTAGGGTTAGGGTTCGGGCTAGGGTTAGGGTTAGGGGACGGGGACGGTTTAGAGTCCAGGGGAGGGTACGACAACGCTTTAGGGGGAGCGTACGCGTGAGGGCGCGGGTTAGTGTTAGCGTACGGGTTAGGATTAGGGGACGGGTGAGTGTCAGGCTTCGGGGAACGGTTAGGGTTAGGGTTCGGGCTAGTGTTAGGGTTAGGGGACGGGGACGGTTTAGGGTCCATGGGAGGGTACGACAACGCTTTAGGGGGAGCGTACGTGTGAGGGCGTGGGTTAGTGTTAGCGTACGGGTTAGGATTAGGGGACGGGTGAGGGTCAGGCTTCGGGGAAGCGTTAGGGTTAGGGTTCGGGCTAGGGTTAGTGTTAGGGGACGGGGACGGTTTAGGGTCCAGGGGAGGGTACGACAACGCTTTAGGGGGAGCGTACGTGTGAGGGCGCGGGTTAGTGTTAGCGTACGGGTTAGGAATAGGGGACGGGTGAGGGTCAGGCTTCGGGGAAGGTTTAGGGTTAGGGTTCGGGCTAGGGTTAGGGTTAGGGGACGGGGACGGTTTAGGGTCCAGGGGAGGGTACGACAACGCTTTAGGGGGAGCGTACGTGTGAGGGCGCAGGTTAGTGTTAGCGTACGTGTTAGGATTAGGGGACGGGTGAGGGTCAGGCTTCGGGGAAGGGTTAGGGTTAGGTGACGGGACGGTTTAGGGTCCAGGGGAGGGTACGACAACGCTTTAGGGGGAGCGTACGTGTGAGGGCGTGGGTTAGTGTTAGCGTACGGGTTAGGATTAGGGGACGGGTGAGGGTCAGGCTTCGGGGAAGGGTTAGGGTTAGGGTTCGGGCTACGGTTAGTGTTAGGGGACGGGGACGGTTTAGGGTCCAGGGGAGGGTACGACAACTCTTTAGGGGGAGCGTACGTGTGAGGGCGCGGGTTAGTGTTAGCGTACGGTTGAGGATTAGGGGATTGGTGAGTGTCAGGCTTCGGGGAAGGGTTAGGGTTAGGGTTCGGGCTAGGGTTAGGGTTGGGGACGGGGACGGTTTAGGGTCCAGGGGAGGGTACGACAACGCTTTAGGGGGAGCGTACGTGTGAGGGCGCGGGTTAGTGTTAGCGTACGGGTGAGGATTAGGGGACGGGTGAGGGTCAGCCTTCGGGGAAGTTTTAGGGTTAAGGTTCGGGCTAGGGTTATGGTTAGGGGACGGGGACGGTTTAGGGTCCAGGGGAGGGTACGACAACGCATTAGGGGGAGCGTACGTGTGAGGGCGCGGGTTAGTGTTAGCGTACGGGTTAGGATTAGGGGACGGGTGAGGGTTAGGCTTGGTGGAAGGTTTAGGTTTAGGGTTCGGGCTAGGGTTAGGGTTAGGGGACGGGGACGGTTTAGGGTCCAGGGGAGGGTACGAGAACGCTTTAGGGGGAGCGTACGTTTGAGGGCGTGGGTTAGTGTTAGCGTACGGGTTAGGATTAGGGGACGGGTGAGGGTCAGGCTTCGGGGAAGGGTTAGGGTTAGGGTTCGGGCTAGGGTTAGTGTTAGGGGACGGGGACGGTTTAGGGTCCAGGGGAGGGTACGACAACGCTTTAGGGGGAGCGTACGTGTGAGGGCGCGGGTTAGTGTTAGTGTACGGGTTAGGATTAGGGGACGGGTGAGGGTCAGGCTTCCGGGAAGGGTTAGGGTTAGGGTTCGGGCTAGGGTTAGGGTTAGGGGACGGGAACGGTTTAGGGTCCAGGGGAGGGTACGACAACGCTTTAGGGGGAGCGTACGTGTGAGGGCGCGGTTTAGTGTTAGCGTACGTGTTAGGATTAGGGGACGGGTGAGGGTCAGGCTTCGGGGAAGGGTTAGGGTTAGGATTTGGGCTAGGGTTAGGGTTAGGGGACGGGGACGGTTTAGGGTCCAGGGGAGGGTACGACAACGCTTTAGGGGGAGCGTACGTGTTAGGGCGCATGTTAGTGTTAGCGTACGGGTTAGGATTAGGGGACGGGTGAGGGTCAGGCTTCGGGGAAGGGTTAGGGTTAGGGTTCGGGCTAGGGTTAGGGTTAGGGGACGGGGACGGTTTAGGGTCCAGGGGAGGTTACGACAACGCTTTAGGGGGAGCGTACGCGTGAGGGCGCGGGTTAGTGTTAGCGTACGTGTTAGGATTAGGGGCCGGGTGAGGGTCAGGCTACGGGGAAGGGTTAGGGTTAGGGTTCGGGCTAGGGTTAGGGTTAGGGGACGGGGACGGTTTAGGATCCAGGGGAGGGTACGACAACGCTTTAGGGGGAGCGTACGCGTGAGGGCGGGGGTTAGTGTTAGCGTACGGGTGAGGATTAGGGGAAGGGTGAGGGTCAGGCTTCGGGGAAGGGTTAGGGTTAGGGTTCAGTCTAGGGTTAGGGTTAGGGAACGGGGACGGTTTAGGGTCCTGGGGAGGGTACGACAATGCTTTAGGGGGAGCGTACGTGTGAGGGAACGGGTTAGTGTTAGCGTACGGGTTAGGATTAGGTGAGGGGTGAGGGTCAGGCTTCGGGGAAGGTTTAGGGTTAGGGTTCGGGCTAGGGTTAGGGTTAGGGGACGGGGACGGTTTAGAGACCAGGGGAGGGTACGACAACGCTTTAGGGGGAGCGTACGCGTGAGGGCGCGGGTTAGTGTTAGCGTACGGGTTAGGATTAGGGGACGGGTGAGTGTCAGGCTTCGGGGAACGGTTAGGGTTAGGGTTCGGGCTAGGGTTAGGGTTAGGGGAAGGGGACGGTTTAGGGTCCATGGGAGGGTACGACAACGCTTTAGGGGGAGCGTACGTGTGAGGGCGTGGGTTAGTGTTAGCGTACGGGTTAGGATTAGGGGACGGGTGAGGGTCAGGCTTCGGGGAAGCGTTAGGGTTAGGGTTCGGGCTAGGGTTAGTGTTAGGGGACGGGGACGGTTTAGGGTCCAGGGGAGGGTACGACAACGCTTTAGGGGGAGCGTACGTGTGAGGGCGCGGGTTAGTGTTAGCGTACGGGTTAGGAATAGGGGACGGGTGAGGGTCAGGCTTCGGGGAAGGTTTAGGGTTAGGGTTCGGGCTAGGGTTAGGGTTAGGGGACGGGGACGGTTTAGGGTCCAGGGGAGGGTACGACAACGCTTTAAGGGGAGCGTACGTGTGAGGGCGCAGGTTAGTGTTAGCGTACGTGTTAGGATTAGGGGACGGGTGAGGGTCAGGCTTCGGGGAAGGGTTAGGGTTAGGTGACGGGACGGTTTAGGGTCCAGGGGAGGGTACGACAACGCTTTAGGGGGAGCGTACGTGTGAGGGCGTGGGTTAGTGTTAGCGTACGGGTTAGGATTAGGGGACGGGTGAGGGTCAGGCTTCGGGGAAGGGTTAGGGTTAGGGTTCGGGCTACGGTTAGTGTTAGGGGACGGGGACGGTTTAGGGTCCAGGGGAGGGTACGACAACTCTTTAGGGGGAGCGTACGTGTGAGGGCGCGGGTTAGTGTTAGCGTACGGTTGAGGATTAGGGGATTGGTGAGTGTCAGGCTTCGGGGAAGGGTTAGGGTTAGGGTTCGGGCTAGGGTTAGGGTTGGGGACGGGGACGGTTTAGGGTCCAGGGGAGGGTACGACAACGCTTTAGGGGGAGCGTACGTGTGAGGGCGCGGGTTAGTGTTAGCGTACGGGTGAGGATTAGGGGACGGGTGAGGGTCAGCCTTCGGGGAAGTGTTAGGGTTAAGGTTCGGGCTAGGGTTATGGTTAGGGGACGGGGACGGTTTAGGGTCCAGGGGAGGGTACGACAACGCATTAGGGGGAGCGTACGTGTGAGGGCGCGGGTTAGTGTTAGCGTACGGGTTAGGATTAGGGGACGGGTGAGGGTTAGGCTTGGGGGAAGGTTTAGGTTTAGGGTTCGGGCTAGGGTTAGGGTTAGGGGACGGGGACGGTTTAGGGTCCAGGGGAGGGTACGAGAACGCTTTAGGGGGAGCGTACGTTTGAGGGCGTGGGTTAGTGTTAGCGTACGGGTTAGGATTAGGGGACGGGTGAGGGTCAGGCTTCGGGGAAGGGTTAGGGTTAGGGTTCGGGCTAGGGTTAGTGTTAGGGGACGGGGACGGTTTAGGGTCCAGGGGAGGGTACGACAACGCTTTAGGGGGAGCGTACGTGTGAGGGCGCGGGTTAGTGTTAGCGTACGGGTTAGGATTAGGGGACGGGTGAGGGTCAGGCTTCCGGGAAGGGTTAGGGTTAGGGTTCGGGCTACGGTTAGGGTTAGGGGACGGGAACGGTTTAGGGTCCAGGGGAGGGTACGACAACGCTTTAGGGGGAGCGTACGTGTGAGGGCGCAGGTTAGTGTTAGCGTACGTGTTAGGATTAGGGGACGGGTGAGGGTCAGGCTTCGGGGAAGGGTTAGGGTTAGGATTTGGGCTAGGGTTAGGGTTAGGGGACGGGGACGGTTTAGGGTCCAGGGGAGGGTACGACAACGCTTTAGGGGTAGCGTACGTGTGAGGGCGCGGGTTAGTGTTAGCGTACGGGTTAGGATTAGGGGACGGGTGAGGGTCAGGTTTCGGGGAATGGTTAGGGTTAGGGTTCGGGCTAGGGGTAGGGTTAGGGGACGGGGACGATTTGGGGTCCAGGGGAGGGTACGACAACGCTTTAGGGGCAGCGTACATGTGAGGGCGTGGGTAGGTGTTAGCGTACGGGTTAGGATTAGGCGACGGGTGAGGGTCAGGCTTCAGGGAAGGGTTAGGGTTAGGGTTCGGGCTAGGGTAAGGGTTAGGGGACGGGGACGGTTTAGGGTCCATGGGAGGGTACGACAACGCTTTAGGGGGAGCGTACGTGTGAGTGCGCGGGTTAGTGTTAGCGTACGGGTTAGGATTAGGGGACGGGTGAGGGTCAGGCTTCGGGGAAGGGTTAGGGTTAGGGTTCGGGGTAGGGTTAGGGTTGGGGACGGGGACGGTTTAGGGTCCAGGGGAGGGTACGACAACGCTTTAGGGGGAGCGTACGTGTGAGGGCGTGGGTTAGTGTTAGCGTACGGGTTAGGATTAGGGGACGGGTGAGGGTCAGGCTTCGGGGAAGGGTTAGGGTTAGGGTTCGGACTAGGGTTAGGGTTAGGGGCCGGGAACGGTTTAGGGTCCAGGGGAGGGTACGACAACGCTTTAGGGGGAGCGTACGTGTGAGTGCGCGGGTTAGTGTTAGCGTACGGGTTAGGATTAGGGGACGGGTGAGGGTCAGGCTTCGGGGAAGGGTTAGGGTTAGGGTTCGGGGTAGGGTTAGGGTTGGGGACGGGGACGGTTTAGGGTCCAGGGGAGGGTACGACAATGCTTTAGGGGGAGCGTACGTGTGAGGGCGCGGGTTAGTGTTAGCGTACGGGTTAGGATTAGGGGATGGGTGAGGGTCAGGCTTCGGGGAAGGGTTAGGGTTAGGGTTCGGACTAGGGTTAGGGTTAGGGGACGGGAACGGTTTAGGGTCCAGGGGAGGGTACGACAACGCTTTAGGGGGAGCGTACGTGTGAGGGCGCGGGTTAGTGTTAGCGTACGGGTTAGGATTAGGGGACGGGTGAGGGTCAGGCTTCGGGGCAGGGTTAGGGTTAGGGTTCGGGCTAGGGTTAGGATTAGGGGAGGGGGATGGTTTAGGGTTCAGGGGAGGGAACGACAACGCTTTAGGGGGAGTGTACGTGTGAGGGCGCGGGTTAGTGTTAGCGTACGGGTTAGGATTAGGGGACGGGTGAGGGTCAGGCTTCGGGGAATGGTTAGGGTTAGGGTTCGGGCTAGGGTTAGTGTTAGGGGACAGGGACGGTTTGGGGTCCAGGGGAGGGTACGACAACGCTTTAGGGGGAGCGTACGTGTGAGGGCGCGGGTTAGTGTTAGTGTACGAGTGAGGATTAGTGGACGGGTGAGGGTCAGGCTTCGGGGAAGGTTTAGGGTTAGGGTTCGGGCTAGGGTTAGGGTTAGGGGACGGGGACGGTTTAGGGTCCAGGGGAGGGTACGACAACGCTTTATGGGGAGCGTACGTGTGAGGGCGCGGGTTAGTGTTAGCGTACGGGTTAGGATTAGGGGACGGGTGAGGGTCAGGCTTCGGGGAAGTGTTAGGGTTAGGATTCGGGCTAGGATTAGGGTTATGGGACGGGGACGGTTTAGGGTCCATGGGAGGGTACGACAACGCTTTAGGGGGAGCGTACGCGTGAGGGCGCGGGTTAGTGTTAGCGTACGGCTTAGGATTAGGGGACGGGTGAGGGTCAGGCTTCGGGGAAGGGTTAGGGTTAGGGTTCGGGCTAGGGTTAGGGTTAGGGGACGGGGACGGTTTAGGGTCCAGGGGAGGGTACGACAACGCTTTAGGGGGAGCGTACGTGTGAGGGCGCGGGTTAGTGTTAGCGTACGGGTGAGGATTAGGGGACGGGTGAGGGTCAGGCTTCGGGGAAGGGTTAGGGTTAGGGTTCGGGCTAGGGTTAGGGTTAGGGAACGGGGACGGTTTAGGGTCCAGGGGAGGGTACGACAACGCTTTAGGGGGAGCGTACGTGTGAGGGCGCGGTTTAGTGTTAGCGTACGTGTTAGGATTAGGGGACGGGTGAGGGTCAGGCTTCGGGGAAGGGTTAGGGTTAGGATTTGGGCTAGGGTTAGGGTTAGGGGACGGGGACGGTTTAGGGTCCAGGGGAGGGTACGACAACGCTTTAGGGGTAGCGTACGTGTGAGGGCGCGGGTTAGTGTTAGCGTACGGGTTAGGATTAGGGGACGGGTGAGGGTCAGGTTTCGGGGAATGGTTAGGGTTAGGGTTCGGGCTAGGGGTAGGGTTAGGGGACGGGGACGATTTGGGGTCCAGGGGAGGGTACGACAACGCTTTAGGGGCAGCGTACATGTGAGGGCGTGGGTAGGTGCTAGCGTACGGGTTAGGATTAGGCGACGGGTGAGGGTCAGGCTTCAGGGAAGGGTTAGGGTTAGGGTTCGGGCTAGGGTAAGTGTTAGGGGACGGGGACGGTTTAGGGTCCATGGGAGGGTACGACAACGCTTTAGGGGGAGCGTACGTGTGAGTGCGCGGGTTAGTGTTAGCGTACGGGTTAGGATTAGTGGACGGGTGAGGGTCAGGCTTCGGGGAAGGGTTAGGGTTAGGGTTCGGGGTAGGGTTAGGGTTGGGGACGGGGACGGTTTAGGGTCCAGGGGAGGGTACGACAACGCTTTAGGGGGAGCGTACGTGTGAGGGCGT
Source organism: Globicephala melas (assembly GCF_963455315.2). NCBI lineage: Eukaryota > Metazoa > Chordata > Mammalia > Artiodactyla > Delphinidae > Globicephala > Globicephala melas. The sequence goes on from NW_027207910.1 coordinate 30,627, forward strand.
GGGTTACTGTTAGCGTACGGGTTAGGATTAGGGGACGGGTGAGGGTCAGGCTTCGGGGAAGGGTTAGGGTTAGGGTTCGGACTAGGGTTAGGGTTAGGGGCCGGGAACGGTTTAGGGTCCAGGGGAGGGTACGACAACGCTTTAGGGGGAGCGTACGTGTGAGTGCGCGGGTTAGTGTTAGCGTACGGGTTAGGATTAGGGGACGGGTGAGGGTCAGGCTTCGGGGAAGGGTTAGGGTTAGGGTTCGGGGTAGGGTTAGGGTTGGGGACGGGGAAGGTTTAGGGTCCAGGGGAGGGTACGACAATGCTTTAGGGGGAGCGTACGTGTGAGGGCGCGGGTTAGTGTTAGCGTACGGGTTAGGATTAGGGGATGGGTGAGGGTCAGGCTTCGGGGAAGGGTTAGGGTTAGGGTTCGGACTAGGGTTAGGGTTAGGGGACGGGAACGGTTTAGGGTCCAGGGGAGGGTACGACAACGCTTTAGGGGGAGCGTACGTGTGAGGGCGCGGGTTAGTGTTAGCGTACGGGTTAGGATTAGGGGACGGGTGAGGGTCAGGCTTCGGGGCAGGGTTAGGGTTAGGGTTCGGGCTAGGGTTAGGATTAGGGGAGGGGGATGGTTTAGGGTTCAGGGGAGGGAACGACAACGCTTTAGGGGGAGTGTACGTGTGAGGGCGCGGGTTAGTGTTAGCGTACGGGTTAGGATTAGGGGACGGGTGAGGGTCAGGCTTCGGGGAATGGTTAGGGTTAGGGTTCGGGCTAGGGTTAGTGTTAGGGGACAGGGACGGTTTGGGGTCCAGGGGAGGGTACGACAACGCTTTAGGGGGAGCGTACGTGTGAGGGCGCGGGTTAGTGTTAGTGTACGAGTGAGGATTAGTGGACGGGTGAGGGTCAGGCTTCGGGGAAGGTTTAGGGTTAGGGTTCGGGCTAGGGTTAGGGTTAGGGGACGGGGACGGTTTAGGGTCCAGGGGAGGGTACGACAACGCTTTATCGGGAGCGTACGTGTGAGGGCGCGGGTTAGTGTTAGCGTACGGGTTAGGATTAGGGGACGGGTGAGGGTCAGGCTTCGGGGAAGTGTTAGGGTTAGGATTCGGGCTAGGATTAGGGTTATGGGACGGGGACGGTTTAGGGTCCATGGGAGGGTACGACAACGCTTTAGGGGGAGCGTACGCGTGAGGGCGCGGGTTAGTGTTAGCGTACGGCTTAGGATTAGGGGACGGGTGAGGGTCAGGCTTCGGGGAAGGGTTAGGGTTAGGGTTCGGGCTAGGGTTAGGGTTAGGGGACGGGGACGGTTTAGGGTCCAGGGGAGGGTACGACAACGCTTTAGGGGGAGCGTACGTGTGAGGGCGCGGGTTAGTGTTAGCGTACGGGTGAGGATTAGGGGACGGGTGAGGGTCAGGCTTCGGGGAAGGGTTAGGGTTAGGGTTCGGGCTAGGGTTAGGGTTAGGGAACGGGGACGGTTTAGGGTCCAGGGGAGGGTACGACAACGCTTTAGGGGGAGCGTACGTGTGAGGGCGCGGGTTACTGTTTGCGTACGGGTGAGGATTAGGGGACGGGTGAGGTTCAGGATTCGGGGAAGGGTTAGGGTTAGGGTTCGGGCTAGGGTTACGGTTGGGTACGGGGACGGTTTAGGGTCCAGGGGAGGGTACGACAAAGCTTTAGGGGGAGCGTACGAGTGAGGGCGCGGGTTAGTGTTAGCGTACGGTTTAGGAATAGGGGACGGGTGAGGGTCAGGCTTCGGGGAAGAGTTAGGGTTAGGTTTCGGGCTAGGGTTAGGGTTAGGGGACGGGGACGGTTTAGGGTCCAGGGGAGTGTACGACAACGCTTTAGGGGGAGCGTACGTGTGAGGGCGCGGGTTAGTGTTAGCGTACGTGTTAGGATTAGGGGACGGGTGAGGGTCAGGCTTCGGGGAAGGGTTAGGGTTAGGATTTGGGCTAGGGTTAGGGCTAGGGGACGGGAACGGTTTAAGGTCCAGGGGAGGGTACGACAACGCTTTAGGGGGAGCGTACGCGTGAGGGCGCGGGTTAGTGTTAGCGTACGGGTTAGGATTAGGTAACGGGTGAGGGTCAGGCTTCGGGGAAGGGTTAGGGTTAGGGTTCGGGCTAGGGTTAGTGTTAGGGGCCGGGGACAGTTTAGGGTCCAGGGGAGGGTACGACAACGCTTTAGGGGGAGCGTACGTGTGAGGGCGCGGGTTAGTGTTAGCGTACGGGTGAGGATTAGGGGACGGGTGAGGGTCAGGCTTCAGGGAAGGGTTAGGGTTAGGGTTCGGGCTACGGTTAGGGGACGGGTACGGGGACGGTTTGGGGTCCAGGGGAGGGTACGACAACGCTTTAGGGGGAGCGTACGTGTGAGGGCGCGGGTTAGTTTTATCATACGGGTTAGGAGTAGGGGACGGGTGAGGGTCAGGCTTCGGGGAAGAGTTAGGGTTAGGGTTCGGGCTAGGGTTAGGGTTAGGGGACAGGGACGGTTTAGGGTTCAGGGGAGGGTACGACAACGCTTTAGGGGGAGCGTACGTGTTAGGGCGCATGTTAGTGTTAGCGTACGGGTTAGGATTAGGGGACGTGTGAGGGTCAGGCTTCGGGGAAGGGTTAGGGTTAGGGTTCGGGCTAGGGTTAGGGTTAGGGGACGGGGACGGTTTAGGGTCCAGGGGAGGGTACGACAACGCTTTAGGGGGAGCGTACGCGTGAGGGCGTGGGTTAGTGTTAGCGTACGTGTTAGGATTAGGGGCCGGGTGAGGGTCAGGCTACGGGGAAGGGTTAGGGTTAGGGTTCGGGCTAGGGTTAGGGTTAGGGGACGGGGACGGTTTAGGGTCCAGGGGAGGGTATGACAACACTTTAGGGGGAGCGTACGTGTGAGGGCGGGGGTTAGTGTTAGCGTACGGGTGAGGATTAGGGGAAGGGTGAGGGTCAGGCTTCGGGGAAGTGTTAGGGTTAGGGTTCAGTCTAGGGTTAGGGTTAGGGAACGGGGACGGTTTAGGGTCCTGGGGAGGGTACGACAACGCTTTAGGGGGAGCGTATGTGTGAGGGCACGGGTTAGTGTTAGCGTACGGGTTAGGATTAGGGGACGGGTGAGGGTCAGGCTTCGGGGAAGGTTTAGGGTTAGGGTTCGGGCTAGGGTTAGGGTTAGGGGACGGGGACGGTTTAGAGTCCAGGGGAGGGTACGACAACGCTTTAGGGGGAGCGTACGCGTGAGGGCGCGGTTTAGTGTTAGCGTACGGGTTAGGATTAGGGGACGGGTGAGTGTCAGGCTTCGGGGAACGGTTAGGGTTAGGGTTCGGGCTAGGGTTAGGGTTAGGGGACGGGGACGGTTTAGGGTCCATGGGAGGGTACGACAACGCTTTAGGGGGAGCGTACGTGTGAGGGCGTGGGTTAGTGTTAGCGTACGGGTTAGGATTAGGGGACGGGTGAGGGTCAGGCTTCGGGGAAGCGTTAGGGTTAGGGTTCGGGCTAGGGTTAGTGTTAGGGGACGGGGACGGTTTAGGGTCCAGGGGAGGGTACGACAACACTTTAGGGGGAGCGTACGTGTGAGGGCGCGGGTTAGTGTTAGCGTACGGGTTAGGAATAGGGGACGGGTGAGGGTCAGGCTTCGGGGAAGGTTTAGGGTTAGGGTTCGGGCTAGGGTTAGGGTTAGGGGACGGGGACGGTTTAGGGTCCAGGGGAGGGTACGACAACGCTTTAGGGGGAGCGTACGTGTGAGGGCGCAGGTTAGTGTTAGCGTACGTGTTAGGATTAGGGGACGGGTGAGGGTCAGGCTTCGGGGAAGGGTTAGGGTTAGGTGACGGGACGGTTTAGGGTCCAGGGGAGGGTACGACAACGCTTTAGGGGGAGCGTACGTGTGAGGGCGTGGGTTAGTGTTAGCGTACGGGTTAGGATTAGGGGACGGGTGAGGGTCAGGCTTCGGGGAAGGGTTAGAGTTAGGGTTCGGGCTACGGTTAGTGTTAGGGGACGGGGACGGTTTAGGGTCCAGGGGAGGGTACGACAACTCTTTAGGGGGAGCGTACGTGTGAGGGCGCGGGTTAGTGTTAGCGTACGGTTGAGGATTAGGGGATTGGTGAGTGTCAGGCTTCGGGGAAGGGTTAGGGTTAGGGTTCGGGCTAGGGTTAGGGTTGGGGACGGGGACGGTTTAGGGTCCAGGGGAGGGTACGACAACGCTTTAGGGGGAGCGTACGTGTGAGGGCGCGGGTTAGTGTTAGCGTACGGGTGAGGATTAGGGGACGGGTGAGGGTCAGCCTTCGGGGAAATGTTAGGGTTAAGGTTCGGGCTAGGGTTATGGTTAGGGGACGGGGACGGTTTAGGGTCCAGGGGAGGGTACGACAACGCATTAGGGGGAGCGTACGTGTGAGGGCGCGGGTTAGTGTTAGCGTACGGGTTAGGATTAGGGGACGGGTGAGGGTTAGGCTTGGGGGAAGGTTTAGGTTTAGGGTTCGGGCTAGGGTTAGGGTTAGGGGACGGGGACGGTTTAGGGTCCAGGGGAGGGTACGACAACGCTTTAGGGGGAGCGTACGTGTGAGGGCGCGGGTTACTGTTAGCGAACGGTTTAGGATTAGGGGACGGGTGAGGGTCAGGTTTCGGGGAAGCGTTAGGGTTAGGGTTCGGGTTAGGGTTAGGGTTAGGGTTAGGGGACGGGGACGGTTTAGGGTCCAGGGGAGGGTACGACAACGCTTTAGGGGGAGCGAACGCGTGAGGGCGCGGGTTAGTGTTAGCGTACGGGTTAGGATTAGGGGACGGGAGAGGGTCAGGCTTCAGGGAAGGGTTAGGGTTAGGGTTCGGGCTAGGGTTAGGGTTAGGGGACGGGGACAGTTTAGGGTCCAGGGGAGGGTACGACAACGCTTTAGGGGGAGCGTACGTGTGAGGGAGCGGGTTAGTGTTAGCGTACGGGTTAGGATTAGGGGACGGGTGAGGGTCAGGCTTCGGGGAAGGGTTAGGGTTAGGGTTCGGGCTAGGGTTAGGTTTAGGGGACGGGGACGGTTTAGGGTCCAGGGGAGGGTACGACAACGCTTTAGGGGGAGCGTACGCATGAGGGCGCTGGTTAGTGTTAGCGTACGGGTTAGGATTAGGGGACGGGTGAGGGTCAGGCTTCGGGGAATGGTTAGGGTTAGGGTTCGGGCTAGGGTTAGGGTTAGGGGACGGGGACAGTTTAGGGTCCAAGGGAGGGTACGACAACGCTTTAGGGGGAGCGTACGTGTGAGGGCGCGGGTTAGTGTTAGCGTACGGGTGAGGATTAGGGGACGGGTGAGGGTCAGGCTTCGGGGAAGTGTTAGGGTTAGTGTTCGGGCTAGGGTTAGGGTTAGGGAACGGGGATGGTTTAGGGTCCAGGGGAGGTTACGACAACGCTTTAGGGGGAGCGTACGTGTGAGGGCGCGGGTTAGTGTTAGCGTATGGGTTACGATTAGGGAACGGGTGAGGGTCAGGCTTCGGGGAAGTGTTAGGGTTAGGGTTCGGGCTAGGGTTAGGGTTAGGGGACGGGGACAGTTTAGGGTCCAGGGGAGGGTACGACAACGCTTTAGGGGGAGCGTACGTGTGAGGGAGCGGGTTAGTGTTAGCGTACGGGTTAGGATTAGGGGACGGGTGAGGGTCAGGCTTCGGGGAAGGGTTAGGGTTAGGGTTCGGGCTAGGGTTAGGTTTAGGGGACGGGGACGGTTTAGGGTCCAGGGGAGGGTACGACAACGCTTTAGGGGGAGCGTACGCATGAGGGCGCTGGTTAGTGTTAGCGTACGGGTTAGGATTAGGGGACGGGTGAGGGTCAGGCTTCGGGGAAGGGTTAGGGTTAGGGTTCGGGCTAGGGTTAGGGTTAGGGGACGGGGACAGTTTAGGGTCCAGGGGAGGGTACGACAACGCTTTAGGGGGAGCGTACGTGTGAGGGCGCGGGTTAGTGTTAGCGTACGGGTGAGGATTAGGGGACGGGTGAGGGTCAGGCTTCGGGGAAGGGTTAGGGTTAGGGTTCGGGCTAGGGTTAGGGTTAGGGAACGGGGATGGTTTAGGGTCCAGGGGAGGTTACGACAACGCTTTAGGGGTAGCGTACGTGTGAGGGCGCGGGTTAGTGTTAGCGTACGGGTTAGGATTAGGGGACGGGTGGGGGTCAGGCTTCGGGGAAGGGTTAGGGTTAGGGTTCGGGCTAGGGTTAGAGTTAGGGGACGGGGACGGTTTAGGGTCCAGGGGAGGGTACGACAACTCTTTAGGGGGAGCGTACGCGTGAGGGAGCGGGATAGTGTTAGCGTACGTGTTAGGATTAGGGGTCGGGTGAGGGTCAGGCTTCGGAGAAGGGTTAGGGTTAGGGTTCGGGCTAGGGTTAGGGTTAGGGGACGGGGACAGTTTAGGGTAAAGGGGAGGGTACGACAACGCTTTAGGGGGAGCGTACGTGTGAGGGCGCGGGTTAGTGTTAGCGTACGGGTGAGGATTAGGGGACGGGTGAGGGTCAGGCTTCGGGGAATGGTTAGGCTTAGGGTTCTTGCTAGGGTTAGGGTTAGGGGACGGGGACGGTTTGGCGTCCAGGGGAGGGTACGAGAGCGCTTTAGGGGGAGCGTACTTGTGAGGGCGTGGGTTAGTGTTAGCGTACGGGTGAGGATTAGGGGACGGGTGAGGGTCAGGCTTCGGGGAAGGGTTAGGGTTAGGGTTCGGGCTAGGGTTAGGGTTAGGGAACGGGGACGGTTTAGGGTCCAGGGGAGGGTACGACAACGCTTTAGGGGGAGCGTACGTGTGAGGGCGCGGGTTACTGTTTGCGTACGGGTGAGGATTAGGGGACGGGTGAGGTTCAGGATTCGGGGAAGGGTTAGGGTTAGGGTTCGGGCTAGGGTTACGGTTGGGTACGGGGACGGTTTAGGGTCCAGGGGAGGGTACGACAACGCTTTAGGGGGAGCGTACGAGTGAGGGCGCGGGTTAGTGTTAGCGTACGGTTTAGGAATAGGGGACGGGTGAGGGTCAGGCTTCGGGGAAGGGTTAGGGTTAGGTTTCGGGCTAGGGTTAGGGTTAGGGGACGGGGACGGTTTAGGGTCCAGGGGAGTGTACGACAACGCCTTAGGGGGAGCGTACGTGTGAGGGCGCGGGTTAGTGTTAGCGTACGTGTTAGGATTAGGGGACGGGTGAGTGTCAGGCTTCGGGGAAGGGTTAGGGTTAGGATTTGGGCTAGGGTTAGGGCTAGGGGACGGGGACGGTTTAAGGTCCAGGGGAGGGTACGACAACGCTTTAGGGGGAGCGTACGCGTGAGGGCGCGGGTTAGTGTTAGCGTACGGGTTAGGATTAGGTAACGGGTGAGGGTCAGGCTTCGGGGAAGGGTTAGGGTTAGGGTTCGGGCTAGGGTTAGTGTTAGGGGCCGGGGACAGTTTAGGGTCCAGGGGAGGGTACGACAATGCTTTAGGGGGAGCGTACGTGTGAGGGCGCGGGTTAGTGTTAGCGTACGGGTGAGGATTAGGGGACGGGTGAGGGTCAGGCTTCGGGGAATGGTTAGGGTTAGGGTTCGGGCTACGGTTAGGGGACGGGTACGGGGACGGTTTGGGGTCCAGGGGAGGGTACGACAACGCTTTAGGGGGAGCGTACGTGTGATGGCGCGGGTTAGTTTTATCATACGGGTTAGGAGTAGGGGACGGGTGAGGGTCAGGCTTCGGGGAAGAGTTAGGGTTAGGGTTCGGGCTAGGGTTAGGGTTAGGGGACAGGGACGGTTTAGGGTTCAGGGGAGGGTACGACAACGCTTTAGGGGGAGCGTACGTCTTAGGGCGCATGTTAGTGTTAGCGTACGGGTTAGGATTAGGGGACGGGTGAGGGTCAGGCTTCGGGGAAGGGTTAGGGTTAGGGTTCGGGCTAGGGTTAGGGTTAGGGGACGGGGACGGTTTAGGGTCCAGGGGAGGGTACGACAACGCTTTAGGTGGAGCGTACGCGTGAGGGCGCGGGTTAGTGTTAGCGTACGTGTTAGGATTAGGGGCCGGGTGAGGGTCAGGCTACGGGGAAGGGTTAGGGTTAGGGTTCGGGCTAGGGTTAGGGTTAGGGGACGGGGACGGTTTACGGTCCAGGGGAGGGTATGACAACACTTTAGGGGGAGCGTACGTGTGAGGGCGGGGGTTAGTGTTAGCGTACGGGTGAGGATTAGGGGAAGGGTGAGGGTCAGGCTTCGGGGAAGTGTTAGGGTTAGGGTTCAGTCTAGGGTTAGGGTTAGGGAACGGGGACGGTTTAGGGTCCTGGGGAGGGTACGACAACGCTTTAGGGGGAGCGTACGTGTGAGGGCACGGGTTAGTGTTAGCGTACGGGTTAGAATTAGGGGACGGGTGAGGGTCAGGCTTCGGGGAAGGTTTAGGGTTAGGGTTTGGGCTAGGGTTAGGGTTAGGGGACGGGGACGGTTTAGAGTCCAGGGGAGGGTACGACAACGCTTTAGGGGGAGCGTACGCGTGAGGGCGCGGGTTAGTGTTAGCGTACGGGTTAGGATTAGGGGACGGGTGAGTGTCAGGCTTCGGGGAACGGTTAGGGTTAGGGTTCGGGCTAGGGTTAGGGTTAGGGGACGGGGACGGTTTAGGGTCCATGGAAGGGTACGACAACGCTTTAGGGGGAGCGTACGTGTGAGGGCGTGGGTTAGTGTTAGCGTACGGGTTAGGATTAGGGGACGGGTGAGGGTCAGGCTTCGGGGAAGCGTTAGGGTTAGGGTTCGCGCTAGGGTTAGTGTTAGGGGACGGGGAAGGTTTAGGGTCCAGGGGAGGGTACGACAACGCTTTAGGGGGAGCGTACGTGTGAGGGCGCGGGTTAGTGTTAGCGTACGGGTTAGGAATAGGGGACGGGTGAGGGTCAGGCTTCGGGGAAGGTTTAGGGTTAGGGTTCGGGCTAGGGTTAGGGTTAGGGGACGGGGACGGTTTAGGGTCCAGGGGAGGGTACGACAACGCTTTAGGGGGAGCGTACGTGTGAGGGCGCAGGTTAGTGTTAGCGTACGTGTTAGGATTAGGGGACGGGTGAGGGTCAGGCTTCGGGGAAGGGTTAGGGTTAGGTGACGGGACGGTTTAGGGTCCAGGGGAGGGTACGACAACGCTTTAGGGGGAGCGTACGTGTGAGGGCGTGGGTTAGTGTTAGCGTACGGGTTAGGATTAGGGGACGGGTGAGGGTCAGGCTTCGGGGAAGGGTTAGGGTTAGGGTTCGGGCTACGGTTAGTGTTAGGGGACGGGGACGGTTTAGGGTCCAGGGGAGGGTACGACAACTCTTTAGGGGGAGCGTACGTGTGAGGGCGCGGGTTAGTGTTAGCGTACGGTTGAGGATTAGGGGATTGGTGAGTGTCAGGCTTCGGGGAAGGGTTAGGGTTAGGGTTCGGGCTAGGGTTAGGGTTGGGGACGGGGACGGTTTAGGGTCCAGGGGAGGGTACGACAACGCTTTAGGGGGAGCGTACGTGTGAGGGCGCGGGTTAGTGTTAGCGTACGGGTGAGGATTAGGGGACGGGTGAGGGTCAGCCTTCGGGGAAGTGTTAGGGTTAAGGTTCGGGCTAGGGTTATGGTTAGGGGACGGGGACGGTTTAGGGTCCAGGGGAGGGTACGACAACGCATTAGGGGGAGCGTACGTGTGAGGGCGCGGGTTAGTGTTAGCGTACGGGTTAGGATTAGGGGACGGGTGAGGGTTAGGCTTGGGGGAAGGTTTAGGTTTAGGTTTCGGGCTAGGGTTAGGGTTAGGGGACGGGGACGGTTTAGGGTCCAGGGGAGGGTACGACAACGCTTTAGGGGGAGCGTACGTGTGAGGGCGCGGGTTACTGTTAGCGAACGGTTTAGGATTAGGGGACGGGTGAGGGTCAGGTTTCGGGGAAGCGTTAGGGTTAGGGTTCGGGTTAGGGTTAGGGTTAGGGTTAGGGGACGGGGACGGTTTAGGGTCCAGGGGAGGGTACGACAACGCTTTAGGGGGAGCGTACGCGTGAGGGCGCGGGTTAGTGTTAGCGTACGGGTTAGGATTAGGGGACGGGAGAGGGTCAGGCTTCGGGGAAGGGTTAGGGTTAGGGTTCGGGCTAGGGTTAGGGTTAGGGGACGGGGACAGTTTAGGGTCCAGGGGAGGGTACGACAACGCTTTAGGGGGAGCGTACGTGTGAGGGAGCGGGTTAGTGTTAGCGTACGGGTTAGGATTAGGGGACGGGTGAGGGTCAGGCTTCGGGGAAGGGTTAGGGTTAGGGTTCGGGCTAGGGTTAGGTTTAGGGGACGGGGACGGTTTAGGGTCCAGGGGAGGGTACGACAACGCTTTAGGGGGAGCGTACGCATGAGGGCGCTGGTTAGTGTTAGCGTACGGGTTAGGATTAGGGGACGGGTGAGGGTCAGGCTTCGGGGAAGGGTTAGGGTTAGGGTTCGGGCTAGGGTTAGGGTTAGGGGACGGGGACAGTTTAGGGTCCAAGGGAGGGTACGACAACGCTTTAGGGGGAGCGTACGTGTGAGGGCGCGGGTTAGTGTTAGCGTACGGGTGAGGATTAGGGGACGGGTGAGGGTCAGGCTTCGGGGAAGGGTTAGGGTTAGGGTTCGGGCTAGGGTTAGGGTTAGGGAACGGGGATGGTTTAGGGTCCAGGGGAGGTTACGACAACGCTTTAGGGGGAGCGTACGTGTGAGGGCGCGGGTTAGTGTTAGCGTATGGGTTACGATTAGGGAACGGGTGAGGGTCAGGCTTCGGGGAAGTGTTAGGGTTAGGGTTCGGGCTAGGGTTAGGGTTAGGGGACGGGGACAGTTTAGGGTCCAGGGGAGGGTACGACAACGCTTTAGGGGGAGCGTACGTGTGAGGGAGCGGGTTAGTGTTAGCGTACGGGTTAGGATTAGGGGACGGGTGAGGGTCAGGCTTCGGGGAAGGGTTAGGGTTAGGGTTCGGGCTAGGGTTAGGTTTAGGGGACGGGGACGGTTTAGGGTCCAGGGGAGGGTACGACAACGCTTTAGGGGGAGCGTACGCATGAGGGCGCTGGTTAGTGTTAGCGTACGGGTTAGGATTAGGGGACGGGTGAGGGTCAGGCTTCGGGGAAGGGTTAGGGTTAGGGTTCGGGCTAGGGTTAGGGTTAGGGGACGGGGACAGTTTAGGGTCCAGGGGAGGGTACGACAACGCTTTAGGGGGAGCGTACGTGTGAGGGCGCGGGTTAGTGTTAGCGTACGGGTGAGGATTAGGGGACGGGTGAGGGTCAGGCTTCGGGGAAGGGTTAGGGTTAGGGTTCGGGCTAGGGTTAGGGTTAGGGAACGGGGATGGTTTAGGGTCCAGGGGAGGTTACGACAACGCTTTAGGGGGAGCGTACGTGTGAGGGCGCGGGTTAGTGTTAGCGTACGGGTTAGGATTAGGGGACGGGTGGGGGTCAGGCTTCGGGGAAGGGTTAGGGTTAGGGTTCGGGCTAGGGTTAGAGTTAGGGGACGGGGACGGTTTAGGGTCCAGGGGAGGGTACGACAACTCTTTAGGGGGAGCGTATGCGTGAGGGAGCGGGATAGTGTTAGCGTACGTGTTAGGATTAGGGGTCGGGTGAGGGTCAGGCTTCGGAGAAGGGTTAGGGTTAGGGTTCGGGCTAGGGTTAGGGTTAGGGGACGGGGACAGTTTAGGGTAAAGGGGAGGGTACGACAACGCTTTAGGGGGAGCGTACGTGTGAGGGCGCGGGTTAGTGTTAGCGTACGGGTGAGGATTAGGGGACGGGTGAGGGTCAGGCTTCGGGGAAGGGTTAGGGTTAGGGTTCGGGCTAGGGTTAGGGTTAGGGGACGGGGACGGTTTAGGGTCCATGGGAGGGTACGACAACGCTTTAGGGGGAGCGTACGTGTGAGGGCGTGGGTTAGTGTTAGCGTACGGGTTAGGATTAGGGGACGGGTGAGGGTCAGGCTACGGGGAAGGGTTAGGGTTAGGTTTCGGGCTAGGGTTAGGGATAGGGGACGGGGACAGTTTAGGGTCCAGGGGAGGGTACGACAACGCTTTAGGGGGAGCGTACGTGTGAGGGCGCGGGTTAGTGTTAGCGTACGGGTGAGGATTAGGGGACAGGTGAGGGTCAGGCTTCGGGGAATTGTTAGGGTTAGGGTTCATGCTAGGGTTAGGGTTAGGGTACGGGGACGGTTTTGTGTCTAGGGGAGGGTACGACAACGCTTTAGGGGGAGCGTACGTGTGAGGGTGCGGGTTAGTGTTAGCGTACGGTTTAGGATTAGGGGACGGGTGAGGGTCAGGCTTCGAGGAAGGGTTAGGGTTAGGGTTCGGGCTAGGGTTAGGGTTAGGGGACGGGGACGGTTTAGGGTCCAGGGGAGGGTACGACAACGCTTTAGGGGGAGCGTACGTGTGAGGGCGCGAGTTAGTGTTAGCGTACGGGTTAGGATTAGGGGACGGGTGAGGGTCAGGCTACGGGGAAGGGTTAGGGTTAGGGTTCGGGCTAGGGTTAGGGTTAGGGGACGGGGACAGTTTAGGGTCCAGGGGAGGGTACGACAACGCTTTAGGGGGAGCGTACGTGTGAGGGCGCGGGTTAGTGTTAGCGTACGGGTGAGGATTAGGGGACAGTTGAGGGTCAGGCTTCGGGGAATTGTTAGGGTTAGGGTTCATGCTAGGGTTAGGGTTAGGGTACGGGGACGGTTTTGGGTCTAGGGGAGGGTACGACAACGCTTTAGGGGGAGCGTACGTGTGAGGGTGCGGGTTAGTGTTAGCGTACGGTTTAGGATTAGGGGACGGGTGAGGGTCAGGCTTCGAGGAAGGGTTAGGGTTAGGGTTCGGGCTAGGGTTAGGGTTAGGGGACGGGGACGGTTTAGGGTCCAGGGGAGGGTACGACAACGCTTTAGGGGGAGCGTACGTGTGAGGTTGTGGGTTAGTGTTAGCGTACGGGTTAGGATTAGGGGACGGGTGAGGGTCAGGCTTCGGGGAAGGGTTAGGGTTAGGGTTCGGGCTAGGGTTAGTGTTGGGGACGGGGACGGTTTAGGGTCCAGGGGAGGTACGACAACGCTTTAGGGGGAGCGTACGTGTGAGGGCGCTGGTTAGTGTTAGCGTACGTGTTAGGATTAGGGGACGGGTGAGGGTCAGGCTTCGGGGAAGGGTTAGGGTTAGAGTTCGGGCTAGGGTTTGGGTTGGGGACGGGGACGGTTTAGGGTCCAGGGGAGGGTACGATAACGCTTTAGGGGGAGCGTACTTGTTTGGGCGTGTGTTAGTGTTAGCGTACGAGTGAGGATTAGGGGACGGGTGAGGGTCAGGCTTCGGGGAAGGGTTAGGGTTAGGCTTCCGGCTAGGGTTAGGGTTAGGGGACGGGGACGGTTTAGGGTTCAGGGGAGGGTACGACAACGCTTTAGGGGGAGCGTACGTGTTAGGGCGCGTGTTAGTGTTAGCGTACGGGTTAGGATTACGGGACGGGTGAGGGTCAGGCTTCGGGGAAGGGTTACGGTTAGGGTTCGGGCTAGGGTTAGGGTTAGGGGACGGGGACAGTTTAGGGTCCAGGGGAGGGTACGACAACGCTTTAGGGGGAGCGTACGTGTGAGGGCGCGGGTTAGTGTTAGCGTACGGGTGAGGATTATGGGACGGGTGAGGGTCAGGCTTCGGGGAATGGTTAGGCTTAGGGTTCTTGCTAGGGTTAGGGTTAGGGGACGGGGACGGTTTGGGGTCCAGGGGAGGGTACGACAACGCTTTAGGGGGAGCGTACTTGTGAGGGCGCGGGTTAGTGTTAGCGTACGGGTTAGGATTAGGGGACGGGTGACGGTCAGGCTTCAGGGAAGGGTTAGGGTTAGGGTTTGGGCTAGGGTTAGGGTTAGGGGACGGGGACGGTTTAGGGTCCAGGGGAGGGTACGACAACGCTTTAGGGGGAGCGTACGTGTGAGGGCGGGGGTTAGTGTTAGCGTACGGGTGAGGATTAGGGGAAGGGTGAGGGTCAGGCTTCGGGGAAGGGTTAGGGTTAGGGTTCGGGCTAGGGTTAGGGTTAGGGGATGGGGACGGTTTAGGGTCCAGGGGAGGGTACGACAACGCTTTAGGGGGAGCGTACGTTTGAGGGCGCAGGTTAGTGTTAGCGTACGTGTTAGGATTAGGGGACGGGTGAGGGTCAGGCTTCGGGGAAGGGTTAGGGTTAGGTGACGGGACGGTTTAGGGTCCAGGGGAGGGTACGACAACGCTTTAGGGGGAGCGTACGTGTGAGGGCGTGGGTTAGTGTTAGCGTACGGGTTAGGATTAGGGGACGGGTGAGGGTCAGGCTTCGGGGAAGGGTTAGGGGTAGGTGACGGGACGGTTTAGGGTCCAGGGGAGGGTACGACAACGCTTTAGGGGGAGCGTACGTGTGAGGGCGCGGGTTAGTGTTAGCGTACGGGTGAGGATTAGGGGATTGGTGAGTGTCAGGCTTCGGGGAAGGGTTAGGGTTAGTGTTCGGGCTAGGGTTAGGGTTGGGGACGGGGACGGTTTAGGGTCCAGGGTAGGGAACGACAACGCTTTAGGGGGAGCGTACGTGTGAGGGCGCGGGTTAGTGTTAGCGTACGGGTGAGGATTAGGGGACGGGTGAGGGTCAGCCTTCGGGGAAGTGTTAGGGTTAAGGTTCGGGCTAGGTTTATGGTTAGGGGACGGGGACGGTTTAGGGTCCAGGGGAGGGTACGACAACGCATTAGGGGGAGCGTACGTGTGAGGGCGCGGGTTAGTGTTAGCGTACGGGTTAGGATTAGGGGACGGGTGAGGGTTAGGCTTGGGGGAAGGTTTAGGTTTAGGGTTCGGGCTAGGGTTAGGGTTAGGGGACGGGGACGGTTTAGGGTCCAGGGGAGGGTACGACAACGCTTTAGGGGGAGCGTACGTGTGAGGGCGCGGGTTACTGTTAGCGAACGGTTTAGGATTAGGGGACGGGTGAGGGTCAGGTTTCGGGGAAGCGTTAGGGTTAGGGTTCGGGTTAGGGTTAGGGTTAGGGTTAGGGGACGGGGACGGTTTAGGGTCCAGGGGAGGGTACGACAACGCTTTAGGGGGAGCGTACGCGTGAGGGCGCGGGTTAGTGTTAGCGTACGGGTTAGGATTAGGGGACGGGAGAGGGTCAGGCTTCGGGGAAGGGTTAGGGTTAGGGTTCGGGCTAGGGTTAGGGTTAGGGGACGGGGACAGTTTAGGGTCCAGGGGAGGGTACGACAACGCTTTAGGGGGAGCGTACGTGTGAGGGCGCGGGTTAGTGTTAGCGTACGGGTTAGGATTAGGGGACGGGTGAGGGTCAGGCTTCGGGGAAGGGTTAGGGTTAGGATTCGGGCTAGGGTTAGGTTTAGGGGACGGGGACGGTTTAGGGTCCAGGGGAGGGTACGACAACGCTTTAGGGAGAGCGTACGCATGAGGGCGCTGGTTAGTGTTAGCGTACGGGTTAGGATTAGGGGACGGGTGAGGGTCAGGCTTCGGGGAAGGGTTAGGGTTAGGGTTCGGGCTAGGGTTAGGGTTAGGGGACGGGGACAGTTTAGGGTCCAGGGGAGGGTACGACAACGCTTTAGGGGGAGCGTACGTGTGAGGGCGCGGGTTAGTGTTAGCGTACGGGTGAGGATTAGGGGACGGGTGAGGGTCAGCCTTCGGGGAAGTGTTAGGGTTAAGGTTCGGGCTAGGGTTATGGTTAGGGGACGGGGACGGTTTAGGGTCCAGGGGAGGGTACGACAACGCTTTAGGGGGAGCGTACGTGTGAGGGCGCGGGTTAGTGTTAGCGTACGGGTGAGGATTAGGGGACGGGTGAGGGTCAGCCTTCGGGGAAGTGTTAGGGTTAAGGTTCGGGCTAGGGTTATGGTTAGGGGACGGGGACGGTTTAGGGTCCAGGGGAGGGTACGACAACGCTTTAGGGGGAGCGTACGTGTGAGGGCGCGGGTTACTGTTAGCGTACGGGTGAGGATTAGGGGACGGGTGAGGGTCAGCCTTCGGGGAAGTGTTAGGGTTAAGGTTCGGGCTAGGGTTATGGTTAGGGGACGGGGACGGTTTAGGGTCCAGGGGAGGGTACGACAACGCTTTAGGGGGAGCGTACGTGTGAGGGCGCGGGTTAGTGTTAGCGTACGGGTGAGGATTAGGGGACGGGTGAGGGTCAGCCTTCGGGGAAGTGTTAGGGTTAAGGTTCGGGCTAGGGTTATGGTTAGGGGACGGGGACGGTTTAGGGTCCAGGGGAGGGTACGACAACGCATTAGGGGGAGCGTACGTGTGAGGGCGCGGGTTAGTGTTAGCGTACGGGTTAGGATTAGGGGACGGGTGAGGGTTAGGCTTGGGGGAAGGTTTAGGTTTAGGGTTCGGGCTAGGGTTAGGGTTAGGGGACGGGTCGGTTTAGGGTCCAGGGGAGGGTACGACAACGCTTTAGGGGGAGCGTACGTGTGAGGGCGCGGGTTACTGTTAGCGAACGGTTTAGGATTAGGGGACGGGTGAGGGTCAGGTTTCAGGGAAGCGTTAGGGTTAGGGTTCGGGTTCGGGTTAGGGTTAGGGTTAGGGGACGGGGACGGTTTAGGGTCCAGGGGAGGGTACGACAACGCTTTAGGGGGAGCGTACGCGTGAGGGCGCGGGTTAGTGTTAGCGTACGGGTTAGGATTAGGGGACGGGAGAGGGTCAGGCTTCGGGGAAGGGTTAGGGTTAGGGTTCGGGCTAGGGTTAGGGTTAGGGGACGGGGACAGTTTAGGGTCCAGGGGAGGGTACGACAACGCTTTAGGGGGAGCGTACGTGTGAGGGCGCGGGTTAGTGTTAGCGTACGGGTTAGGATTAGGGGACGGGTGAGGGTCAGGCTTCGGGGAAGGGTTAGGGTTAGGGTTCGGGCTAGGGTTAGGTTTAGGGGACGGGGACGGTTTAGGGTCCAGGGGAGGGTACGACAACGCTTTAGGGGGAGCGTACGCATGAGGGCGCTGGTTAGTGTTAGCGTACGGGTTAGGATTAGGGGACGGGTGAGGTTCAGGCTTCGGGGAAGGGTTAGGGTTAGGGTTCGGGCTAGGGTTAGGGTTAGGGGACGGGGACAGTTTAGGGTCCAGGGGAGGGTACGACAACGCTTTAGGGGGAGCGTACGTGTGAGGGCGCGGGTTAGTGTTAGCGTACGGGTGAGGATTAGGGGACGGGTGAGGGTCAGGCTTCGGGGAAGGGTTAGGGTTAGGGTTCGGGCTAGGGTTAGGGTTAGGGAACGGGGATGGTTTAGGGTCCAGGGGAGGGTACGACAACGCTTTAGGGGGAGCATAAGTGTGAGGGCACGGGTTAGTGTTAGCGTACGGCTTAGGATTAGGGGACGGGTGAGGGTCAGGCTTCCGGGAAGGTCTAGGGTTAGGGTTCCGGCTAGGGTTAGGGTTAGGGGACAGGGACGGTTTAGGGTCCAGGGGAGGGTACGACAAAGCTTTAGGGGGAGCGTACGTGTTAGGGCGCGTGTTAGTGTTAGCGTACGAGTGAGGATTAGGTGATGGGTGAGGGTCAGGCTTCGGGGAAGGGTTAGGGATAGGGTTCGGGCTAGGGTTAGGGTTAGGGGACGGGGACGGTTTAGGGTTCAGGGGAGGGTACGACAATGCTTTACGGGGAGCGTACTTGTTAGGGCGTGTTAGTGTTAGCGTACGAGTGAGGATTAGGGGACGGGTGAGGGTCAGGCTTCGGGGAAGGGTTAGGGTTAGGGTTCGGGCTATGGTTAGGGTTAGGGGACGGGGACGGTTTAGGGTCCAGGGGAGGGTACGACAACGCTTTAGGGGGAGCGTACGTGTGAGGGCGGGGGTTAGTGTTAGCGTACGGGTGAGGATTAGGGGACGGGTGAGGGTCAGGCTTCGGGGAAGGGTTAGGGTTAGGGTTCAGGCTAGGGTTAGGGTTAGGGAACGGGGACGGTTTAGGGTCCAGGGGAGGGTACGACAACGCTTTAGGGGGAGCGTACGTGTGAGGGCGCGGGTTAGTGTTAGCGTACGGGTTAGGATTAGGGGACGGGTGAGGGTCAGGCTTCGGGGAAGGTTTAGGGTTAGGGTTCGGGCTAGGGTTAGGGTTAGGGGACGGGGACTGTTTAGGGTCCAGGGGAGGGTACGACAACGCTTTAGGGGGAGCGTACGCGTGAGGGCGCGGGTTAGTGTTAGCGTACGGGTTAGGATTAGGGGACGGGTGAGGGTCAGGCTTCGGGGAAGGGTTAGGGTTAGGGTTCGGGCTAGGGTTAGGGTTAGGGGACGGGGACGGTTTAGGGTCCATGGGAGGGTACGACAACGCTTTAGGGGGAGCGTACGTGTGAGGGCGTGGGTTAGTGTTAGCGTACGGGTTAGGATTAGGGGACGGGTGAGGGTCAGGCTTCGGGGAAGCGTTAGGGTTAGGGTTCGGGCTAGGGTTAGTGTTAGGGGACGGGGACGGTTTAGGGTCTAGGGGAGGGTACGACAACGCTTTAGGGGGAGCGTACGTGTGAGGGCGCGGGAAAGTGTTAGCGTACGTGTTAGGATTAGGGGACGGGTGAGGGTCAGGCTTCGGGGAAGGGTTAGGGTTAGGTGACGGGTACGGTTTAGGGTCCAGGGGAGGGTACGACAACGCTTTAGGGGGAGCGTACGTGTGAGGGCGCGGGTTAGTGTTAGCGTATGGGTTAGGATTAGGGGACGGGTGAGGGTCAGGCTTCGGGGAAGTGTTAGGGTTAGGGTTCGGGCTAGGGTTAGGGTTAGGGGACGGGGACGGTTTAGGGCCCATGGGAGGGTACGACAACGCTTTAGGGGGAGCGTACGTGTGAGGGCGTGGGTTAGTGTTAGCGTACGGGTGAGGATTAGGGGACGGGGGAGGGTCAGCCTTCGGGGAAGTGTTAGGGTTAAGTTTCGGGCTAGGGTTAGGGTTAGGGGACGGGGACGGTTTAGGGTGCAGGGGAGGGTACGACAACGCTTTAGGGGGAGCGTACGTGTGAGGGCGCGGGTTAGTGTTAGCGTACGGGTTAGGATTAGGGGACGGGTGAGGGTTAGGCTTCGGGGAAGGTTTAGGTTTAGGGTTCGGGCCTGGGTTAGGGTTAGGGGACGGGGACGGTTTAGGGTCCAGGGGAGGGTACGACAACGCTTTAGGGGGAGCGTACGTGTGAGGGCACGGGTTAGTGTTAGCGTACGAGTGAGGATTACGGGACGGGAGAGGGTCAGGCTTCGGGGATGGTTTAGGATTAGGGTTCGGGCTAGGGTTAGGGTTAGGGGACGGGGACGGTTTAGGGTCCAGGGGAGGGTACGACAACGCTTTAGGGGAAGCGTACGTGTGAGGGCGCGGGTTACTGTTAGCGTACGGTTTAGGATTAGGGGACGGGTGAGGGTCAGGCTTCGGGGAAGCGTTAGGGTTAGGGTTCGGGCTAGGGTTAGGGTTAGGGTTAGGGGACGTGGACGGTTTAGGGTCCAGGGGAGGGTACGACAACGCTTTAGGGGAAGCGTACGTGTGAGGGCGCGGGTTAGTGTTAGCGTACGGTTTAGGATTAGGGGACGTGTGAGGGTCAGGCTTCAGGAAAGCGTTAGCGTTAGGGTTCGGGCTAGGGTTAGGGTTAGGGTTAGGGGACGGGGACGGTTTGGGGTCCAGGGGAGGGTACGACAACGCTTTAGGGGGAGCGTACGTGTGAGGGCGCGGGTTAGTGTTAGCGTACGAGTGAGGATTAGGGGACGGGTGAGGGTCAGGCTTCGGGGATGGTTTAGGATTAGGGTTCGGGCTAGGGTTAGGGTTAGGGGACGGGGACGGTTTAGGGTCCAGGGGAGGGTACGACAACGCTTTAGGGGAAGCGTACGTGTGAGGGCGTGGGTTACTGTTAGCGTACGGTTTAGGATTAGGGGACGGGTGAGGGTCAGGCTTCGGGGAAGGGTTAGGGTTAGGGTTCGGGCTAGGGTTAGGGTTAGGGGACGGGGACGGTTTGGGGTCCAGGGGAGGGTACGACAACGCTTTAGGGGGAGCGTACGTGTGAGGGCGCGGGTTAGTGTTAGCGTACGAGTGAGGATTAGGGGACGGGTGAGGGTCAGGCTTCGGGGTAGGGTTAGGGTTAGGGTTCAGGGTAGGGTTAGGGTTAGGGGACGGGGACGGTTTAGGGTCCAGGGGAGGGTACGACAACGCTTTAGGGGGAGCGTACGTGTGAGGGCGCGGGTTAGTGTTAGCGTACGGGTGAGGATTAGGCTATTGGTGAGTGTCAGGCTTCGGGGAAGGGTTACGGTTAGGGTTCGGGCTAGGGTTAGGGTTGGGGACGGGGACGGTTTAGGGTCCAGGGGAGGGTACGACAACGCTTTAGGGGGAGCGTACGTGTGAGGGCGCGGGTTAGTGTTAGCGTACGGGTGAGGATTAGGGGACAAGTGAGGGTCAGCCTTCGGGGAAGTGTTAGGGTTAAGGTTCGGGCTAGGGTTATGGTTAGGGGACGGGGATGGTTTAGGGTCCAGGGGAGGGTACGACAACGCATTAGGGGGAGCGTACGTGTGAGGGCGCGGGTTAGTGTTAGCGTACGGGTTAGGATTAGGGGACGGGTGAGGGTTAGGCTTGGGGGAAGGTTTAGGTTTAGGTTTCGGGCTAGGGTTAGGGTTAGGGGAAGGGGACGATTTAGGGTCCAGGGGAGGGTACGACAACGCTTTAGGGGGAGCGTACGTGTGAGGGCGCGGGTTACTGTTAGCGAACGGTTTAGGATTAGGGGACGGGTGAGGGTCAGGTTTCGGGGAAGCGTTAGGGTTAGGGTTCGGGTTAGGGTTAGGGTTAGGGTTAGGGGACGGGGACGGTTTAGGGTCCAGGGGAGGGTACGACAACGCTTTAGGGGGAGCGTACGCGTGAGGGCGCGGGTTAGTGTTAGCGTACGGGTTAGGATTAGGGGACGGGAGAGGGTCAGGCTTCGGGGAAGGGTTAGGGTTAGGGTTCGGGCTAGGGTTAGGTTTAGGGGACGGGGACAGTTTAGGGTCCAGGGGAGGGTACGACAACGCTTTAGGGGGAGCGTACGTGTGAGGGCGCGGGTTAGTGTTAGCGTACGGGTTAGGATTAGGGGACGGGTGAGGGTCAGGCTTCGGGGAAGGGTTAGGGTTAGGGTTCGGGCTAGGGTTAGGTTTAGGGGACGGGGACGGTTTAGGGTCCAGGGGAGGGTACGACAACGCTTTAGGGGGAGCGTACGCATGAGGGCGCTGGTTAGTGTTAGCGTACGGGTTAGGATTAGGGGACGGGTGAGGGTCAGGCTTCGGTGAAGGGTTAGGGTTAGGGTTCGGGCTATGGTTAGGGTTAGGGGACGGGGACGGTTTAGGGTCCAGGGGAGGGTACGACAACGCTTTAGGGGGAGCGTACGTGTGAGGGCGCGGGTTAGTGTTAGCGTACGGGTGAGGATTAGGGGACGGGTGAGGGTCAGGCTTCGGGGAAGGTTTAGGTTTAGGGTTCCGGCTAGGGTTAGGGTTAGGGGACGGGGAAGGTTTAGGGTTCCGGGGAGGGTACGACAACGCTTTAGGGGGAGCGTACGTGTTAGGGCGCGTGTTAGTGTTAGCGTACGGGTTAGGATTAGGGGACAGGTGAGGGTCAGGCTTCGGGGAAGGGTTAGGGTTAGGGTTCTTGCTAGGGTTAGGGTTAGGGTACGGGGACGGTTTTGGGTCCAGGGGAGGGTACGACAACGCTTTAGGGGGAGCGTACGTGTGAGGGCGCGGGTTAGTGTTAGCGTATGGGTTAGGATTAGGGGACGGGTGAGGGTCAGGCTTCGGGGAAGTGTTAGGGTTAGGGTTCGGGCTAGGGTTAGGGTTAGGGTACAGGGACGGTTTAGGGTCCAGGGGAGGGTACGACAACGCTTTAGGGGGAGCGTACGTGTGAGGGCGCGGGTTAGTGTTAGCGTACGGGTTAGGATTAGGGGACGGGTGAGGGTCAGGCTTCGGGGAAAGGTTAGGGTTAGGGTTCGGGCTAGGGTTAGGGTTAGGGGACGGGGACGGTTTAGGGTCCAGGGGAGGGTACGACAACGCTTTAGGGGGACCGTACGTGTGAGGGCGCGGGTTAGTGTTAGCGTACGGGTTAGGATTAGGGGACCGGTGAGGGTCAGGCTTCGGGGAAGGGTTAGGGTTAGGGTTCGGGCTAGGGTTAGGGTTAGGGGACGGGGACGGTTTAGGGTCCAGGGGAGGGTACGACAACGCTTTAGGGGGAGCGTACGTGTGAGGGCGGGGGTTAGTGTTAGCGTACGGGTTAGGATTAGGGGACGGGTGAGGGTCAGGCTTCGGGGAAGCGTTAGGGTTAGGGTTCGGGCTAGGGTTAGTGTTAGGGGACGGGGACGGTTTAGGGTCCAGGGGAGGGTACGACAACGCTTTAGGGGGAGCGTACGTGTGAGGGCGTGGGTTAGTGTTAGCGTACGGGTTAGGATTAGGGGACGGGTGAGGGTCAGGCTTCGGGGAAGGGTTAGGGTTAGGGTTCGGGCTAGGGTTAGGGTTAGGGGACGGGGACGGTTTAGGGTCCATGGGAGGGTACGACAACGCTTTTGGGGGAGCGTACGTGTGAGGGCGTGGGTTAGTGTTAGCGTACGGGTTAGGATTAGGGGACTGGTGAGGGTCAGGCTTCGGGGAAGCGTTAGGGTTAGGGTTCGGGCTAGGGTTAGTGTTAGGGGACGGGGACGGTTTAGGGTCCAGGGGAGGGTACGACAACGCTTTACGGGGAGCGTACGTGTGAGGGCGCGGGTAAGTGTTAGCGTACGTGTTAGGATTAGGGGACGGGTGAGGGTCAGGCTTCGGGGAAGGGTTAGGGTTAGGTGACGGGTACGGTTTAGGGTCCAAGGGAGGGTACGACAACGCTTTAGGGGGAGCGTACGTGTGAGGGCGCGGGTTAGTGTTAGCGTATGGGTTAGGATTAGGGGACGGGTGAGGGTCAGGCTTCGGGGAAGTGTTAGGGTTAGGGTTCGGGCTAGGGTTAGGGTTAGGGTACAGGGACGGTTTAGGGTCCAGGGGAGGGTACGAAAACTCTTTAGGGGGAGCGTACGTGTAAGGGCGCGGGTTAGTGTTAGCGTACGGGTTAGGATTAGGGGACGGGTGGGGGTCAGGCTTCGGGGAGGGGTTAGGGTTAGGGTTCGGGCTAGGGTTAGGGTTAGGGGACGGGGATGGTTTAGGGTCCAGGGGAGGGTACGACAACGCTTTAGGGGGAGCGTACGTGTGAGGTTGTGGGTTAGTGTTAGCGTACGGGTTAGGATTAGGGGACGGGTGAGGGTCAGGCTTCGAGGAAGGGTTAGGGTTAGGGTTCGGGCTAGGGTTAGTGTTGGGGACGGGGACGGTTTAGGGTCCACGGGAGGTACGACAACGCTTTAGGGGGAGCGTACGTGTGAGGGCGCGGGTTAGTGTTAGCGTACGTGTTAGGATTAGGGGACGGGTGAGGGTCAGGCTTCGGGGAAGGGTTAGGGTTAGAGTTCGGGCTAGGGTTTGGTTGGGGACGGGGACGGTTTAGGCTCCAGGGGAGGGTACGACAACGCTTTAGGGGGAGCGTACTTGTTAGGGCGTGTGTTAGTGTTAGCGTACGAGTGAGGATTAGGGGACGGGTGAGGGTCAGGCTTCGGGGAAGTGTTAGGGTTAGGGTTCGGGCTAGGGTTAGGGTTAGGGGACGGGGACAGTTTAGGGTCCAGGGGAGGGTACGACAACGCTTTAGGGGGAGCGTACGTGTGAGGGCGCGGGTTAGTGTTAGCGTACGGGTGAGGATTAGGGGACGGGTGAGGGTCAGGCTTCGGGGAATGGTTAGGCTTAGGGTTCTTGCTAGGGTTAGGGTTAGGGGACGGGGAGGGTTTGGGGTCCAGGGGAGGGTACGACAACGCTTTAGGGGGAGCGTACTTGTGAGGGCGCGGGTTAGTGTTAGCGTACGGGTTAGGATTAGGGGACGGGTGAGGGTCAGGCTTCAGGGAAGGTTTAGGGTTAGGGTTCGGGCTAGGGTTAGGGTTAGGGGACGGGGACGGTTTAGGGTCCAGGGGAGGGTACGACAACGCTTTAGGGGGAGCGTACGTGTGAGGGCGCGGGTTAGTGTTAGCGTACGGGTTAGGATTAGGGGACCGGTGAGGGTCAGGCTTCGGGGAAGGGTTAGGGTTAGGGTTCGGGCTAGGGTTTGTGTTAGGGGACGGGGACGGTTTAGGGTCCAGGGGAGGGTACGACAACGCTTTAGGGGGAGCGTACGTGTGAGAGCGGGGGTTAGTGTTAGCGTACGGGTGAGGATTAGGGGACGGGTGAGAGTCAGGCTTCGGGGAAGGGTTAGGGTTAGGGTTCAGGCTAGGGTTAGGGTTAGGGAACGGGGACGGTTTAGGGTCCAGGGGAGGGTACGACAACGCTTTAGGGGGAGCGTACGTGTGAGGGCGCGGGTTAGTGTTAGCGTACGGGTTAGGATTAGGGGACGGGTGAGGGTCAGGCTTCGGGGAAGGTTTAGGGTTAGGGTTCGGGCTAGGGTTAGGGTTAGGGGACGGGGACGCTTTAGGGTCCAGGGGAGGGTACGACAACGCTTTAGGGGGAGCGTACGTGTGAGGGCGTGGGTTAGTGTTAGCGTACGGGTTAGGATTAGGGGACGGGTGAGGGTCAGGCTACGGGGAAGGGTTAGGGTTAGGGTTCGGGCTAGGGTTAGGGATAGGGGACGGGGACAGTTTAGGGTCCAGGGGAGGGTACGACAACGCTTTAGGGGGAGCGTACGTGTGAGGGCGCGGGTTAGTGTTAGCGTACGGGTGAGGATTAGGGGACAGGTGAGGGTCAGGCTTCGGGGAATTGTTAGGGTTAGGGTTCATGCTAGGGTTAGGGTTAGGGTACGGGGACGGTTTTGGGTCTAGGGGAGGGTACGACAACGCTTTAGGGGGAGCGTACGTGTGAGGGTGCGGGTTAGTGTTAGCGTACGGTTTAGGATTAGGGGACGGGTGAGGGTCAGGCTTCGAGGAAGGGTTAGGGTTAGGGTTCGGGCTAGGGTTAGGGTTAGGGGACGGGGACGGTTTAGGGTCCAGGGGAGGGTACGACAACGCTTTAGGGGGAGCGTACGTGTGAGGGCGCGAGTTAGTGTTAGCGTCCGGGTTAGGATTAGGGGACGGGTGAGGGTCAGGCTACGGGGAAGGGTTAGGGTTAGGGTTCGGGCTAGGGTTAGGGTTAGGGGACGGGGACAGTTTAGGGTCCAGGGGAGGGTACGACAACGCTTTAGGGGGAGCGTACGTGTGAGGGCGCGGGTTAGTGTTAGCGTACGGGTGAGGATTAGGGGACAGGTGAGGGTCAGGCTTCGGGGAATTGTTAGGGTTAGGGTTCATGCTAGGGTTAGGGTTAGGGTACGGGGACGGTTTTGGGTCTAGGGGAGGGTACGACAACGCTTTAGGGGGAGCGTACGTGTGAGGGTGCGGGTTAGTGTTAGCGTACGTGTTAGGATTAGGGGACGGGTGAGGGTCAGGCTTCGGGGAAGGGTTAGGGTTAGAGTTCGGGCTAGGGTTTGGGTTGGGGACGGGGACGGTTTAGGGTCCAGGGGAGGGTACGATAACGCTTTAGGGGGAGCGTACTTGTTAGGGCGTGTGTTAGTGTTAGCGTACGAGTGAGGATTAGGGGACGGGTGAGGGTCAGGATTCGGGGAAGGGTTACGGTTAGGGTTCGGGCTAGGGTTAGGGTTAGGGGACGGGGACAGTTTAGGGTCCAGGGGAGGGT
>NW_027207911.1:0-56000 GCF_963455315.2 Globicephala melas
AATCCTAACCCGTACGCTGACACTAACCTGCGCCCTCACACGTACGCTCCCCCTAAAGCGTTGTCGTACACTCACCTGGACCCTAAACCGTCCCCGTCCCCTAACCCTAACCCTAGCCCGAACCCTAACCCTAACCCTTCCCCGAAGCCTGACCCTCACCCGTCCCCTAATCCTAATCCGTACGCTGACACTAACCCGCTCCCTCACACGTACGCTCCCCCTAATGCGTTGTCGTACCCTCACCTGGACCCTAAACCGTCCCCGTCCCCTAACCCTAAACCTAGCCCGAACCCTAACCCTAACCCTTCCCCGAAGCCTGACCCTCACCCGTCCCCTAATCCTAACCCGTACGCTGACACTACGCCGCGCCCTCACACGTACGCTCCCCCTAAAGCGTTGTCGTACTCTCACCTGGACCCTAAACCGTCCCCGTCCCCTAACCCTAACCCTAGCCCGAACCCTAACCCTAACACTTCCCCGAATCCTGACCCTCACCCGTCCCCTAATCCTAACCCGTACGCTGACACTAACCCGCGCCCTCACACGTACGCTCCCCCTAAAGCGTTGTCGTACCCTCACCTGGACCCTAAACCGTCCCCGTCCCCTAACACTAACCCTAGCCCGAACCCTAACCCTAACCCTTCCCCGAAGCCTGACCCTCACCCGTCCCCTAATCCTAACCCGTACGCTGACACTAAGCCGCGCCCTCACACGTACGCTCCCCCTAAAGCGTTGTCGTACCCTCACCTGGACCCTAAACGGTCCGCGTCCCCTAACCCTAACCCTAGCCCGAACCCTAACCCTAACCCTTCCCCGAAGCCTGACCCTCCCACGTCCCCTAATCCTAACCCGTACGCTGACACTAAGCCGCGCCCTCACACATATGCTCCCCCTAAAGCGTTGTCGTACCCTCACCTGGACTCTAAACCGTCCCCGTCCCCTAACCCTAACCCTAGCCCGAACCCTAACCCTAAACCTTCCCGAAGCCTGACCCTCACCCGTCCCATAATCCTAACCCGTACGCTGACAATAAGCCGCGCCCTCACACGTACGCTCCCCCTAAAGCGTTGTCGTACCCTCACCTGGACCCTAAACCGTCCCCGTCCCCTAACCCTAACCCTAGCCCGAACCCTAACCCTAAACCTTCCCGAAGCCTGACCCTCACCCGTCCCCTAATCCTAACCCGTACGCTGACACTAAGCCGCGCCCTCACACGTACGATCCCCCTAAAGCGTTGTCGTACCCTCACCTGGACCCTAAACCGTCCCCGTCCCCTAACCCTAAGCCTAGCCCGAACCCTAACCCTAACACTTCCCCGAAGCCTGACCCTCACCCGTCCCCTAATCCTAACCCGTACGCTGACACTAAGCCGCGCCCTCACACGTACGCTCCCCCTAAAGCGTTGTCGTACCCTCACCTGGACCCTAAACCGTCCCCGTCCCCTAACCCTAACCCTAGCCCGAACCCTAACCCTAACGCTTCCCCGAAGCCTGACCCTCACCCGTCCCCTAATCCTAACCCGTACGCTGACACTAAGCCGCGCCCTCACACGTACGCTCCCCCTAAAGCGTTGTCGTACCCTCACCTGGACCCTAAACCGTCCCCGTCCCCTAACCCTAACCCTAGCCCGAACCCTAACCCTAACGCTTCCCCGAAGCCTGACCCTCACCCGTCCCCTAATCCTAACCCGTACGCTGACACTAAGCCGCGCCCTCACACGTACGCTCCCCCTAAAGCGCTGTCGTACCCTCACCTGGACCCTAAACCGTCCCCGTCCCCTAACCCTAACCCTAGCCCGAACCCTAACCCTAACGCTTCCCTGAAGCCTGACACTCACCCGTCCCCTAATCCTAACCCGTACGCTGACACTAACCTGCGCCCTCACACGTACGCTCCCCCTAAAGCGTTGTCGTACACTCACCTGGACCCTAAACCGTCCCCGTCCCCTAACCCTAACCCTAGCCCGAACCCTAACCCTAACCCTTCCCCGAAGCCTGACCCTCACCCGTCCCATAATCCTAACCCGTACGCTGACACTAACCCGTGCCCTCACACGTACGCTCCCCCTAAAGCGTTGTCGTACCCTCACCTGGACCCTAAACCGTCCCCGTGCCCTAACCCTAACCCTAGCCCGAACCCTAACCCTAACCCTTCCCCGAAGCCTGACCCTCACCCGTCCCCTAATCCTAACCCGTACGCTGACACTAAGCCGCGCCCTCACACGTACGCTCCCCCTAAAGCGTTGTCGTACCCTCACCTGGACCCTAAACCGTACCCGTCCCCTAACCCTAACCCTAGCCCGAACCCTAACCCTAACCCTTCCCCGAAGCCTGACCCTCACCCGTCCCCTAATCCTAACCCGTACGCTGACACTAAGCCGCGCCCTCACACGTACACTCCCCCTAAAGCGTTGTCGTACCCTCACCTGGACCCTAAACCGTCACCGTCCCCTAACCCTAACCCTAGCCCGAACCCTAACCCTAACCCTTCCCCGAAGCCTGACCCTCACCCGTCCCCTAATCCTAACCCGTACGCTGACACTACGCCGCGCCCTCACACGTACGCTCCCCCTAAAGCGTTGTCGTACTCTCACCTGGACCCTAAACCGTCCCCGTCCCCTAACCCTAACCCTAGCCCGAACCCTAACCCTAACACTTCCCCGAAGCCTGACCCTCACCCGTCCCCTAATCCTAACCCGTACGCTGACACTAACCCGCGCCCTCACACGTACGCTCCCCCTAAAGCGTTGTCGTACCCTCACCTGGACCCTAAACCGTCCCCGTCCCCTAACCCTAACCCTAGCCCGAACCCTAACCCTAACCCTTCCCCGAAGCCTGACCCTCACCCGTCCCCTAATCCTAACCCGTACGCTGACAATAAGCCGCGCCCTCACACGTATGCTCCCCCTAAAGCGTTGTCGTACCCTCACCTGGACCCTAAACGGTCCGCGTCCCCTAACCCTAACCCTAGCCCGAACCCTAACCCTAACCCTTCCCCGAAGCCTGACCCTCACACGTCCCCTAATCCTAACCCGTACGCTGACACTAAGCCGCGCCCTCACACATATGCTCCCCCTAAAGCGTTGTCGTACCCTCACCTGGACTCTAAACCGTCCCCGTCCCCTAACCCTAACCCTAGCCCGAACCCTAACCCTAACCCTTCCCGAAGCCTGACCCTCACCCGTCCCATAATCCTAACCCGTACGCTGACAATAAGCCGCGCCCTCACACGTACGCTCCCCCTAAAGCGTTGTCGTACCCTCACCTGGACCCTAAACCGTCCCCGTCCCCTAAACCTAACCCTAGCCCGAACCCTAACCCTAAACCTTCCCGAAGCCTGACCCTCACCCGTCCCCTAATCCTAACCCGTACGCTGACACTAAGCCGCGCCCTCACACGTACGATCCCCCTAAAGCGTTGTCGTACCCTCACCTGGACCCTAAACCGTCCCCGTCCCCTAACCCTAAGCCTAGCCCGAACCCTAACCCTAACACTTCCCCGAAGCCTGACCCTCACCCGTCCCCTAATCCTAACCCGTACGCTGACACTAAGCCGCGCCCTCACACGTACGCTCCCCCTAAAGCGTTGTCGTACCCTCATCTGGACCCTAAACCGTCCCCGTCCCCTAACCCTAACCCTAGCCCGAACCCTAACCCTAACGCTTCCCCGAAGCCTGACCCTCACCCGTCCCCTAATCCTAACCCGTACGCTGACACTAAGCCACGCCCTCACACGTACGCTCCCCCTAAAGCGTTGTCGTACCCTCACCTGGACCCTAAACCGTCCCCGTCCCCTAACCCTAACCCTACCCCGAACCCTAAACCTAAACCTTCCCGAAGCCTGACCCTCACCCGTCCCCTAATCCTAACCCGTACGCTGACGCTAACCCGCGCCCTCACACGTACGCTCCCCCTAAAGCGTTGTCGTACCCTCACCTGGACCCTAAACCGTCCCCGTCCCCTAACCCTAACCCTAGCCCGAACCCTAACCCTAACCCTTCCCCGAAGCCTGACCCTCACCCGTCCCCTAATCCTAACCCGTACGCTGACACTAACCCGCGCCCTCACACGTACGCTCCCCCTAAAGCGCTGTCGTACCCTCACCTGGACCCTAAACCGTCCCCGTCCCCTAACCCTAACCCTAGCCCGAACCCTAACCCTAACGCTTCCCCGAAGCCTGACCCTCACCCGTCCCCTAATCCTAACCCGTACGCTGACACTAAGCCGCGCCCTCACACGTACGCTCCCCCTAAAGCGTTGTCGTACCCTCACCTGGACCCTAAACCGTCCCCGTCCCCTAACCCTAACCCTAGCCCGAACCCTAACCCTAACCCTTCCCCGAAGCCTGACCCTCACCCGTCCCCTAATCCTAACCCGTACGCTAACACTAACCCGCTCCCTCACACGTACGCTCCCCCTAATGCGTTGTCGTACCCTCACCTGGACCCTAAACCGTCCCCGTCCCCTAACCCTAACCCTAGCCCGAACCCTAACCCTAACCCTTCCCCGAAGCCTGACCCTCACCCGTCCCCTAATCCTAACCCGTACGCTGACACTACGCCGCGCCCTCACACGTACGCTCCCCCTAAAGCGTTGTCGTACTCTCACCTGGACCCTAAACCGTCCCCGTCCCCTAACCCTAACCCTAGCCCGAACCCTAACCCTAACACTTCCCCGAAGCCTGACCCTCACCCGTCCCCTAATCCTAACCCGTACGCTGACACTAACCTGCGCCCTCACACGTACGCTCCCCCTAAAGCGTTGTCGTACACTCACCTGGACCCTAAACCGTCCCCGTCCCCTAACCCTAACCCTAGCCCGAACCCTAACCCTAACCCTTCCCCGAAGCCTGACCCTCACCCGTCCCCTAATCCTAATCCGTACGCTGACACTAACCCGCTCCCTCACACGTACGCTCCCCCTAATGCGTTGTCGTACCCTCACCTGGACCCTAAACCGTCCCCGTCCCCTAACCCTAAACCTAGCCCGAACACTAACCCTAACCCTTCCCCGAAGCCTGACCCTCTCCCGTCCCCTAATCCTAACCCGTACGCTGACACTACGCCGCGCCCTCACACGTACGCTCCCCCTAAAGCGTTGTCGTACTCTCACCTGGACCCTAAACCGTCCCCGTCCCCTAACCCTAACCCTAGCCCGAACCCTAACCCTAACACTTCCCCGAATCCTGACCCTCACCCGTCCCCTAATCCTAACCCGTACGCTGACACTAACCCGCGCCCTCACACGTACGCTCCCCCTAAAGCGTTGTCGTACCCTCACCTGGACCCTAAACCGTCCCCGTCCCCTAACCCTAACCCTAGCCCGAACCCTAACCCTAACCCTTCCCCGAAGCCTGACCCTCACCCGTCCCCTAATCCTAACCCGTACGCTGACACTAAGCCGCGCCCTCACACGTACGCTCCCCCTAAAGCGTTGTCGTACCCTCACCTGGACCCTAAACGGTCCGCGTCCCCTAACCCTAACCCTAGCCCGAACCCTAACCCTAACCCTTCCCCGAAGCCTGACCCTCACACGTCCCCTAATCCTAACCCGTACGCTGACACTAAGCCGCGCCCTCACACATATGCTCCCCCTAAATCGTTGTCGTACCCTCACCTGGACTCTAAACCGTCCCCGTCCCCTAACCCTAACCCTAGCCCGAACCCTAACCCTAAACCTTCCCGAAGCCTGACCCTCACCCGTCCCATAATCCTAACCCGTACGCTGACAATAAGCCGCGCCCTCACACGTACGCTCCCCCTAAAGCGTTGTCGTACCCTCACCTGGACCCTAAACCGTCCCCGTCCCCTAACCCTAACCCTAGCCCGAACCCTAACCCTAAACCTTTCCGAAGCCTGACCCTCACCCGTCCCCTAATCCTAACCCGTACGCTGACACTAAGCCGCGCCCTCACACGTACGATCCCCCTAAAGCGTTGTCGTACCCTCACCTGGACCCTAAACCGTCCCCGTCCCCTAACCCTAAGCCTAGCCCGAACCCTAACCCTAACACTTCCCCGAAGCCTGACCCTCACCCGTCCCCTAATCCTAACCCGTACGCTGACACTAAGCCGCGCCCTCACACGTACGCTCCCCCTAAAGCGTTGTCGTACCCTCACCTGGACCCTAAACCGTCCCCGTCCCCTAACCCTAACCCTAGCCCGAACCCTAACCCTAACGCTTCCCCGAAGCCTGACCCTCA
The DNA here is from genome assembly GCF_963455315.2 of Globicephala melas. Taxonomy (NCBI): domain Eukaryota; kingdom Metazoa; phylum Chordata; class Mammalia; order Artiodactyla; family Delphinidae; genus Globicephala; species Globicephala melas. The sequence continues at coordinate 6,200 of NW_027207911.1, forward strand.
CCCGTCCCCTAATCCTAACCCGTACGCTGACACTAAGCCGCGCCCTCACACGTACGCTCCCCCTAAAGCGTTGTCGTACCCTCACCTGGACCCTAAACCGTCCCCGTCCCCTAACCCTAACCCTACCCCGAACCCTAAACCTAAACCTTCCCGAAGCCTGACCCTCACCCGTCCCCTAATCCTAACCCGTACGCTGACGCTAACCCGCGCCCTCACACGTACACTCCCCCTAAAGCGTTGTCGTACCCTCACCTGGACCCTAAACCGTCCCCGTCCCCTAACCCTAACCCTAGCCCGAACCCTAACCCTAACCCTTCCCCGAAGCCTGACCCTCACCCGTCCCCTAATCCTAACCCGTACGCTGACACTAACCCGCGCCCTCACACGTACGCTCCCCCTAAAGCGCTGTCGTACCCTCACCTGGACCCTAAACCGTCCCCGTCCCCTAACCCTAACCCTAGCCCGAACCCTAACCCTAACGCTTCCCCGAAGCCTGACACTCACCCGTCCCCTAATCCTAACCCGTACGCTGACACTAAGCCGCGCCCTCACACGTACGCTCCCCCTAAAGCGTTGTCGTACCCTCACCTGGACCCTAAACCGTCCCCGTCCCCTAACCCTAACCCTAGCCCGAACCCTAACCCTAACCCTTCCCCGAAGCCTGACCCTCACCCGTCCCCTAATCCTAACCCGTACGCTGACACTAACCCGCTCCCTCACACGTACGCTCCCCCTAATGCGTTGTCGTACCCTCACCAGGACCCTAAACCGTCCCTGTCCCCTAACCCTAACCCTAGCCCGAACCCTAACCCTAACCCTTCCCCGAAGCCTGACCCTCAGCCGTCCCCTAATCCTAACCCGTACGCTGACACTACGCCGCGCCCTCACACGTACGCTCCCCCTAAAGCGTTGTCGTACTCTCACCTGGACCCTAAACCGTCCCCGTCCCCTAACCCTAACCCTAGCCCGAACCCTAACCCTAACACTTCCCCGAAGCCTGACCCTCACCCGTCCCCTAATCCTAACCCGTAAGCTGACACTAAGCCGCGCCCTCACACGTACGCTCCCCCTAAAGCGTTGTCGTACCCTCACCTGGACCCTAAACGGTCCGCGTCCCCTAACCCTAACCCTAGCCCGAACCCTAACCCTAACCCTTCCCCGAAGCCTGACCCTCACCCGTCCCCTAATCCTAACCCGTACGCTGACACTAAGCCGCGCCCTCACACGTACGCTCCCCCTAAAGCGTTGTCGTACCCTCACCTGGACCCTAAACGGTCCGCGTCCCCTAACCCTAACCCTAGCCCGAACCCTAACCCTAACCCTTCCCCGAAGCCTGACCCTCACCCGTCCCCTAATCCTAACCCGTACGCTGACACTAAGCCGCGCCCTCACACGTATGCTCCCCCTAAAGCGTTGTCGTACCCTCACCTGGACCCTAAACCGTCCCCGTCCCCTAACCCTAACCCTAGCCCGAACCCTAACCCTAAACCTTCCCGAAGCCTGACCCTCACCCGTCCCCTAATCCTAACCCGTACGCTGACAATAAGCCGCGCCCTCACACGTACGCTCCCCCTAAAGCGTTGTCGTACCCTCACCTGGACCCTAAACGGTCCGCGTCCCCTAACCCTAACCCTAGCCCGAACCCTAACCCTAAACCTTCCCGAAGCCTGACCCTCACACGTCCCCTAATCCTAACCCGTACGCTGACACTAAGCCGCGCCCTCACACGTACGATCCCCCTAAAGCGTTGTCGTACCCTCACCTGGACCCTAAACCGTCCCCGTCCCCTAACCCTAAGCCTAGCCCGAACCCTAACCCTAAACCTTCCCGAAGCCTGACCCGCACCCGTCCCATAATCCTAACCCGTACGCTGACAATAAGCCGCGCCCTCACACGTACGCTCCCCCTAAAGCGTTGTCGTACCCTCACCTGGACCCTAAACCGTCCCCGTCCCCTAACCCTAACCCTAGCCCGAACCCTAACCCTAAACCTTCCCGAAGCCTGACCCTCACCCGTCCCCTAATCCTAACCCGTACGCTGACACTAAGCCGCGCCCTCACACGTACGATCCCCCTAAAGCGTTGTCGTACCCTCACCTGGACCCTAAACCGTCCCCGTCCCCTAACCCTAAGCCTAGCCCGAACCCTAACCCTAACACTTCCCCGAAGCCTGACCCTCACCCGTCCCCTAATCCTAACCCGTACGCTGACACTAAGCCGCGCCCTCACACGTACGCTCCCCCTAAAGCGTTGTCGTACCCTCATCTGGACCCTAAACCGTCCCCGTCCCCTAACCCTAACCCTAGCCCGAACCCTAACCCTAACGCTTCCCCGAAGCCTGACCCTCACCCGTCCCCTAATCCTAACCCGTACGCTGACACTAAGCCGCGCCCTCACACGTACGCTCCCCCTAAAGCGTTGTCGTACCCTCACCTGGACCCTAAACCGTCCCCGTCCCCTAACCCTAACCCTACCCCGAACCCTAAACCTAAACCTTCCCGAAGCCTGACCCTCACCCGTCCCCTAATCCTAACCCGTACGCTGACGCTAACCCGCGCCCTCACACGTACGCTCCCCCTAAAGCGTTGTCGTACCCTCACCTGGACCCTAAACCGTCCCCGTCCCCTAACCCTAACCCTAGCCCGAACCCTAACCCTAACCCTTCCACGAAGCCTGACCCTCACCCGTCCCCTAATCCTAACCCGTACGCTGACACTAACCCGCGCCCTCACACGTACGCTCCCCCTAAAGCGCTGTCGTACCCTCACCTGGACCCTAAACCGTCCCCGTCCCCTAACCCTAACCCTAGCCCGAACCCTAACCCTAACGCTTCCCCGAAGCCTGACCCTCACCCGTCCCCTAATCCTAACCCGTACGCTGACACTAAGCCGCGCCCTCACACGTACGCTCCCCCTAAAGCGTTGTCGTACCCTCACCTGGACCCTAAACCGTCCCCGTCCCCTAACCCTAACCCTAGCCCGAACCCTAACCCTAACCCTTCCCCGAAGCCTGACCCTCACCCGTCCCCTAATCCTAACCCGTACGCTGACACTAACCCGCTCCCTCACACGTACGCTCCCCCTAATGCGTTGTCGTACCCTCACCTGGACCCTAAACCGTCCCCGTCCCCTAACCCTAACCCTAGCCCGAACCCTAACCCTAACCCTTCCCCGAAGCCTGACCCTCACCCGTCCCCTAATCCTAACCCGTACGCTGACACTACGCCGCGCCCTCACACGTACGCTCCCCCTAAAGCGTTGTCGTACTCTCACCTGGACCCTAAACCGTCCCCGTCCCCTAACCCTAACCCTAGCCCGAACCCTAACCCTAACACTTCCCCGAAGCCTGACCCTCACCCGTCCCCTAATCCTAACCCGTACGCTGACACTAACCTGCGCCCTCACACGTACGCTCCCCCTAAAGCGTTGTCGTACACTCACCTGGACCCTAAACCGTCCCCGTCCCCTAACCCTAACCCTAGCCCGAACCCTAACCCTAACCCTTCCCCGAAGCCTGACCCTCACCCGTCCCCTAATCCTAATCCGTACGCTGACACTAACCCGCTCCCTCACACGTACGCTCCCCCTAATGCGTTGTCGTACCCTCACCTGGACCCTAAACCGTCCCCGTCCCCTAACCCTAAACCTAGCCCGAACCCTAACCCTAACCCTTCCCCGAAGCCTGACCCTCACCCGTCCCCTAATCCTAACCCGTACGCTGACACTACGCCGCGCCCTCACACGTACGCTCCCCCTAAAGCGTTGTCGTACTCTCACCTGGACCCTAAACCGTCCCCGTCCCCTAACCCTAACCCTAGCCCGAACCCTAACCCTAACACTTCCCCGAATCCTGACCCTCACCCGTCCCCTAATCCTAACCCGTACGCTGACACTAACCCGCGCCCTCACACGTACGCTCCCCCTAAAGCGTTGTCGTACCCTCACCTGGACCCTAAACCGTCCCCGTCCCCTAACACTAACCCTAGCCCGAACCCTAACCCTAACCCTTCCCCGAAGCCTGACCCTCACCCGTCCCCTAATCCTAACCCGTACGCTGACACTAAGCCGCGCCCTCACACGTACGCTCCCCCTAAAGCGTTGTCGTACCCTCACCTGGACCCTAAACGGTCCGCGTCCCCTAACCCTAACCCTAGCCCGAACCCTAACCCTAACCCTTCCCCGAAGCCTGACCCTCACACGTCCCCTAATCCTAACCCGTACGCTGACACTAAGCCGCGCCCTCACACATATGCTCCCCCTAAAGCGTTGTCGTACCCTCACCTGGACTCTAAACCGTCCCCGTCCCCTAACCCTAACCCTAGCCCGAACCCTAACCCTAAACCTTCCCGAAGCCTGACCCTCACCCGTCCCATAATCCTAACCCGTACGCTGACAATAAGCCGCGCCCTCACACGTACGCTCCCCCTAAAGCGTTGTCGTACCCTCACCTGGACCCTAAACCGTCCCCGTCCCCTAACCCTAACCCTAGCCCGAACCCTAACCCTAAACCTTCCCGAAGCCTGACCCTCACCCGTCCCCTAATCCTAACCCGTACGCTGACACTAAGCCGCGCCCTCACACGTACGATCCCCCTAAAGCGTTGTCGTACCCTCACCTGGACCCTAAACCGTCCCCGTCCCCTAACCCTAAGCCTAGCCCGAACCCTAACCCTAACACTTCCCCGAAGCCTGACCCTCACCCGTCCCCTAATCCTAACCCGTACGCTGACACTAAGCCGCGCCCTCACACGTACGCTCCCCCTAAAGCGTTGTCGTACCCTCACCTGGACCCTAAACCGTCCCCGTCCCCTAACCCTAACCCTAGCCCGAACCCTAACCCTAACGCTTCCCCGAAGCCTGACCCTCACCCGTCCCCTAATCCTAACCCGTACGCTGACACTAAGCCGCGCCCTCACACGTACGCTCCCCCTAAAGCGTTGTCGTACCCTCACCTGGACCCTAAACCGTCCCCGTCCCCTAACCCTAACCCTAGCCCGAACCCTAACCCTAACGCTTCCCCGAAGCCTGACCCTCACCCGTCCCCTAATCCTAACCCGTACGCTGACACTAAGCCGCGCCCTCACACGTACGCTCCCCCTAAAGCGCTGTCGTACCCTCACCTGGACCCTAAACCGTCCCCGTCCCCTAACCCTAACCCTAGCCCGAACCCTAACCCTAACGCTTCCCTGAAGCCTGACACTCACCCGTCCCCTAATCCTAACCCGTACGCTGACACTAACCTGCGCCCTCACACGTACGCTCCCCCTAAAGCGTTGTCGTACACTCACCTGGACCCTAAACCGTCCCCGTCCCCTAACCCTAACCCTAGCCCGAACCCTAACCCTAACCCTTCCCCGAAGCCTGACCCTCACCCGTCCCATAATCCTAACCCGTACGCTGACACTAACCCGTGCCCTCACACGTACGCTCCCCCTAAAGCGTTGTCGTACCCTCACCTGGACCCTAAACCGTCCCCGTCCCCTAACCCTAACCCTAGCCCGAACCCTAACCCTAACCCTTCCCCGAAGCCTGACCCTCACCCGTCCCCTAATCCTAACCCGTACGCTGACACTAAGCCGCGCCCTCACACGTACGCTCCCCCTAAAGCGTTGTCGTACCCTCACCTGGACCCTAAACCGTACCCGTCCCCTAACCCTAACCCTAGCCCGAACCCTAACCCTAACCCTTCCCCGAAGCCTGACCCTCACCCGTCCCCTAATCCTAACCCGTACGCTGACACTAAGCCGCGCCCTCACACGTACGCTCCCCCTAAAGCGTTGTCGTACCCTCACCTGGACCCTAAACCGTCACCGTCCCCTAACCCTAACCCTAGCCCGAACCCTAACCCTAACCCTTCCCCGAAGCCTGACCCTCACCCGTCCCCTAATCCTAACCCGTACGCTGACACTACGCCGCGCCCTCACACGTACGCTCCCCCTAAAGCGTTGTCGTACTCTCACCTGGACCCTAAACCGTCCCCGTCCCCTAACCCTAACCCTAGCCCGAACCCTAACCCTAACACTTCCCCGAAGCCTGACCCTCACCCGTCCCCTAATCCTAACCCGTACGCTGACACTAACCCGCGCCCTCACACGTACGCTCCCCCTAAAGCGTTGTCGTACCCTCACCTGGACCCTAAACCGTCCCCGTCCCCTAACCCTAACCCTAGCCCGAACCCTAACCCTAACCCTTCCCCGAAGCCTGACCCTCACCCGTCCCCTAATCCTAACCCGTACGCTGACACTAAGCCGCGCCCTCACACGTACGCTCCCCCTAAAGCGTTGTCGTACCCTCACCTGGACCCTAAACGGTCCGCGTCCCCTAACCCTAACCCTAGCCCGAACCCTAACCCTAACCCTTCCCCGAAGCCTGACCCTCACACGTCCCCTAATCCTAACCCGTACGCTGACACTAAGCCGCGCCCTCACACATATGCTCCCCCTAAAGCGTTGTCGTACCCTCACCTGGACTCTAAACGGTCCCCGTCCCCTAACCCTAACCCTAGCCCGAACCCTAACCCTAAACCTTCCCGAAGCCTGACCCTCACCCGTCCCATAATCCTAACCCGTACGCTGACAATAAGCCGCGCCCTCACACGTACGCTCCCCCTAAAGCGTTGTCGTACCCTCACCTGGACCCTAAACCGTCCCCGTCCCCTAACCCTAACCCTAGCCCGAACCCTAACCCTAAACCTTCCCGAAGCCTGACCCTCACCCGTCCCCTAATCCTAACCCGTACGCTGACACTAAGCCGCGCCCTCACACGTACGATCCCCCTAAAGCGTTGTCGTACCCTCACCTGGACCCTAAACCGTCCCCGTCCCCTAACCCTAAGCCTAGCCCGAACCCTAACCCTAACACTTCCCCGAAGCCTGACCCTCACCCGTCCCCTAATCCTAACCCGTACGCTGACACTAAGCCGCGCCCTCACACGTACGCTCCCCCTAAAGCGTTGTCGTACCCTCATCTGGACCCTAAACCGTCCCCGTCCCCTAACCCTAACCCTAGCCCGAACCCTAACCCTAACGCTTCCCCGAAGCCTGACCCTCACCCGTCCCCTAATCCTAACCCGTACGCTGACACTAAGCCGCGCCCTCACACGTACGCTCCCCCTAAAGCGTTGTCGTACCCTCACCTGGACCCTAAACCGTCCCCGTCCCCTAACACTATCCCTACCCCGAACCCTAAACCTAAACCTTCCCGAAGCCTGACCCTCACCCGTCCCCTAATCCTAACCCGTACGCTGACGCTAACCCGCGCCCTCACACGTACGCTCCGCCTAAAGCGTTGTCGTACCCTCACCTGGACCCTAAACCGTCCCCGTCCCCTAACCCTAACCCTAGCCCGAACCCTAACCCTAACCCTTCCCCGAAGCCTGACCCTCACCCGTCCCCTAATCCTAACCCGTACGCTGACACTAACCCGCGCCCTCACACGTACGCTCCCCCTAAAGCGCTGTCGTACCCTCACCTGGACCCTAAACCGTCCCCGTCCCCTAACCCTAACCCTAGCCCGAACCCTAACCCTAACGCTTCCCCGAAGCCTGACCCTCACCCGTCCCCTAATCCTAACCCGTACGCTGACACTAAGCCGCGCCCTCACACGTACGCTCCCCCTAAAGCGTTGTCGTACCCTCACCTGGACCCTAAACCGTCCCCGTCCCCTAACCCTAACCCTAGCCCGAACCCTAACCCTAACCCTTCCCCGAAGCCTGACCCTCACCCGTCCCCTAATCCTAACCCGTACGCTGACACTAACCCGCTCCCTCACACGTACGCTCCCCCTAATGCGTTGTCGTACCCTCACCTGGACCCTAAACCGTCCCCGTCCCCTAACCCTAACCCTAGCCCGAACCCTAACCCTAACCCTTCCCCGAAGCCTGACCCTCACCCGTCCCCTAATCCTAACCCGTACGCTGACACTACGCCGCGCCCTCACACGTACGCTCCCCCTAAAGCGTTGTCGTACTCTCACCTGGACCCTAAACCGTCCCCGTCCCCTAACCCTAACCCTAGCCCGAACCCTAACCCTAACACTTCCCCGAAGCCTGACCCTCACCCGTCCCCTAATCCTAACCCGTACGCTGACACTAACCTGCGCCCTCACACGTACGCTCCCCCTAAAGCGTTGTCGTACACTCACCTGGACCCTAAACCGTCCCCGTCCCCTAACCCTAACCCTAGCCCGAACCCTAACCCTAACCCTTCCCCGAAGCCTGACCCTCACCCGTCCCCTAATCCTAATCCGTACGCTGACACTAACCCGCTCCCTCACACGTACGCTCCCCCTAATGCGTTGTCGTACCCTCACCTGGACCCTAAACCGTCCCCGTCCCCTAACCCTAAACCTAGCCCGAACCCTAACCCTAACCCTTCCCCGAAGCCTGACCCTCACCCGTCCCCTAATCCTAACCCGTACGCTGACACTACGCCGCGCCCTCACACGTACGCTCCCCCTAAAGCGTTGTCGTACTCTCACCTGGACCCTAAACCGTCCCCGTCCCCTAACCCTAACCCTAGCCCGAACCCTAACCCTAACACTTCCCCGAATCCTGACCCTCACTCGTCCCCTAATCCTAACCCGTACGCTGACACTAACCCGCGCCCTCACACGTACGCTCCCCCTAAAGCGTTGTCGTACCCTCACCTGGACCCTAAACCGTCCCCGTCCCCTAACCCTAACCCTAGCCCGAACCCTAACCCTAACCCTTCCCCGAAGCCTGACCCTCACCCGTCCCCTAATCCTAACCCGTACGCTGACACTAAGCCGCGCCCTCACACGTACGCTCCCCCTAAAGCGTTGTCGTACCCTCACCTGGACCCTAAACGGTCCGCGTCCCCTAACCCTAACCCTAGCCCGAACCCTAACCCTAACCCTTCCCCGAAGCCTGACCCTCACACGTCCCCTAATCCTAACCCGTACGCTGACACTAAGCCGCGCCCTCACACATATGCTCCCCCTAAATCGTTGTCGTACCCTCACCTGGACTCTAAACCGTCCCCGTCCCCTAACCCTAACCCTAGCCCGAACCCTAACCCTAAACCTTCCCGAAGCCTGACCCTCACCCGTCCCATAATCCTAACCCGTACGCTGACAATAAGCCGCGCCCTCACACGTACGCTCCCCCTAAAGCGTTGTCGTACCCTCACCTGGACCCTAAACCGTCCCCGTCCCCTAACCCTAACCCTAGCCCGAACCCTAACCCTAAACCTTCCCGAAGCCTGACCCTCACCCGTCCCCTAATCCTAACCCGTACGCTGACACTAAGCCGCGCCCTCACACGTACGCTCCCCCTAAAGCGTTGTCGTACCCTCACCTGGACCCTAAACCGTCCCCGTCCCCTAACCCTAAGCCTAGCCCGAACCCTAACCCTAACACTTCCCCGAAGCCTGACCCTCACCCGTCCCCTAATCCTAACCCGTACGCTGACACTAAGCCGCGCCCTCACACGTACGCTCCCCCTAAAGCGTTGTCGTACCCTCACCTGGACCCTAAACCGTCCCCGTCCCCTAACCCTAACCCTAGCCCGAACCCTAACCCTAACGCTTCCCCGAAGCCTGACCCTCACCCGTCCCCTAATCCTAACCCGTACGCTGACACTAAGCCGCGCCCTCACACGTACGCTCTCCCTAAAGCGTTGTCGTACCCTCACCTGGACCCTAAACCGTCCCCGTCCCCTAACCCTAACCCTACCCCGAACCCTAAACCTAAACCTTCCCGAAGCCTGACCCTCACCCGTCCCCTAATCCTAACCCGTACGCTGACGCTAACCCGCGCCCTCACACGTACACTCCCCCTAAAGCGTTGTCGTACCCTCACCTGGACCCTAAACCGTCCCCGTCCCCTAACCCTAACCCTAGCCCGAACCCTAACCCTAACCCTTCCCCGAAGCCTGACCCTCACCCGTCCCCTAATCCTAACCCGTACGCTGACACTAACCCGCGCCCTCACACGTACGCTCCCCCTAAAGCGCTGTCGTACCCTCACCTGGACCCTAAACCGTCCCCGTCCCCTAACCCTAACCCTAGCCCGAACCCTAACCCTAACGCTTCCCTGAAGCCTGACACTCACCCGTCCCCTAATCCTAACCCGTACGCTGACACTAACCTGCGCCCTCACACGTACGCTCCCCCTAAAGCGTTGTCGTACACTCACCTGGACCCTAAACCGTCCCCGTCCCCTAACCCTAACCCTAGCCCGAACCCTAACCCTAACCCTTCCCCGAAGCCTGACCCTCACCCGTCCCATAATCCTAACCCGTACGCTGACACTAACCCGTGCCCTCACACGTACGCTCCCCCTAAAGCGTTGTCGTACCCTCACCTGGACCCTAAACCGTCCCCGTCCCCTAACCCTAACCCTAGCCCGAACCCTAACCCTAACCCTTCCCCGAAGCCTGACCCTCACCCGTCCCCTAATCCTAACCCGTACGCTGACACTAAGCCGCGCCCTCACACGTACGCTCCCCCTAAAGCGTTGTCGTACCCTCACCTGGACCCTAAACCGTACCCGTCCCCTAACCCTAACCCTAGCCCGAACCCTAACCCTAACCCTTCCCCGAAGCCTGACCCTCACCCGTCCCCTAATCCTAACCCGTACGCTGACACTAAGCCGCGCCCTCACACGTACGCTCCCCCTAAAGCGTTGTCGTACCCTCACCTGGACCCTAAACCGTCACCGTCCCCTAACCCTAACCCTAGCCCGAACCCTAACCCTAACCCTTCCCCGAAGCCTGACCCTCACCCGTCCCCTAATCCTAACCCGTACGCTGACACTACGCCGCGCCCTCACACGTACGCTCCCCCTAAAGCGTTGTCGTACTCTCACCTGGACCCTAAACCGTCCCCGTCCCCTAACCCTAACCCTAGCCCGAACCCTAACCCTAACACTTCCCCGAAGCCTGACCCTCACCCGTCCCCTAATCCTAACCCGTACGCTGACACTAACCCGCGCCCTCACACGTACGCTCCCCCTAAAGCGTTGTCGTACCCTCACCTGGACCCTAAACCGTCCCCGTCCCCTAACCCTAACCCTAGCCCGAACCCTAACCCTAACCCTTCCCCGAAGCCTGACCCTCACCCGTCCCCTAATCCTAACCCGTACGCTGACACTAAGCCGCGCCCTCACACGTACGCTCCCCCTAAAGCGTTGTCGTACCCTCACCTGGACCCTAAACGGTCCGCGTCCCCTAACCCTAACCCTAGCCCGAACCCTAACCCTAACCCTTCCCCGAAGCCTGACCCTCACACGTCCCCTAATCCTAACCCGTACGCTGACACTAAGCCGCGCCCTCACACATATGCTCCCCCTAAAGCGTTGTCGTACCCTCACCTGGACTCTAAACCGTCCCCGTCCCCTAACCCTAACCCTAGCCCGAACCCTAACCCTAAACCTTCCCGAAGCCTGACCCTCACCCGTCCCATAATCCTAACCCGTACGCTGACAATAAGCCGCGCCCTCACACGTACGCTCCCCCTAAAGCGTTGTCGTACCCTCACCTGGACCCTAAACCGTCCCCGTCCCCTAACCCTAACCCTAGCCCGAACCCTAACCCTAAACCTTCCCGAAGCCTGACCCTCACCCGTCCCCTAATCCTAACCCGTACGCTGACACTAAGCCGCGCCCTCACACGTACGATCCCCCTAAAGCGTTGTCGTACCCTCACCTGGACCCTAAACCGTCCCCGTCCCCTAACCCTAAGCCTAGCCCGAACCCTAACCCTAACACTTCCCCGAAGCCTGACCCTCACCCGTCCCCTAATCCTAACCCGTACGCTGACACTAAGCCGCGCCCTCACACGTACGCTCCCCCTAAAGCGTTGTCGTACCCTCATCTGGACCCTAAACCGTCCCCGTCCCCTAACCCTAACCCTAGCCCGAACCCTAACCCTAACGCTTCCCCGAAGCCTGACCCTCACCCGTCCCCTAATCCTAACCCGTACGCTGACACTAAGCCGCGCCCTCACACGTACGCTCCCCCTAAAGCGTTGTCGTACCCTCACCTGGACCCTAAACCGTCCCCGTCCCCTAACCCTAACCCTACCCCGAACCCTAAACCTAAACCTTCCCGAAGCCTGACCCTCACCCGTCCCCTAATCCTAACCCGTACGCTGACGCTAACCCGCGCCCTCACACGTACGCTCCCCCTAAAGCGTTGTCGTACCCTCACCTGGACCCTAAACCGTCCCCGTCCCCTAACCCTAACCCTAGCCCGAACCCTAACCCTAACCCTTCCCCGAAGCCTGACCCTCACCCGTCCCCTAATCCTAACCCGTACGCTGACACTAACCCGCGCCCTCACACGTACGCTCCCCCTAAAGCGCTGTCGTACCCTCACCTGGACCCTAAACCGTCCCCGTCCCCTAACCCTAACCCTAGCCCGAACCCTAACCCTAACGCTTCCCCGAAGCCTGACCCTCACCCGTCCCCTAATCCTAACCCGTACGCTGACACTAAGCCGCGCCCTCACACGTACGCTCCCCCTAAAGCGTTGTCGTACCCTCACCTGGACCCTAAACCGTCCCCGTCCCCTAACCCTAACCCTAGCCCGAACCCTAACCCTAACCCTTCCCCGAAGCCTGACCCTCACCCGTCCCCTAATCCTAACCCGTACGCTGACACTAACCCGCTCCCTCACACGTACGCTCCCCCTAATGCGTTGTCGTACCCTCACCTGGACCCTAAACCGTCCCCGTCCCCTAACCCTAACCCTAGCCCGAACCCTAACCCTAACCCTTCCCCGAAGCCTGACCCTCACCCGTCCCCTAATCCTAACCCGTACGCTGACACTACGCCGCGCCCTCACACGTACGCTCCCCCTAAAGCGTTGTCGTACTCTCACCTGGACCCTAAACCGTCCCCGTCCCCTAACCCTAACCCTAGCCCGAACCCTAACCCTAACACTTCCCCGAAGCCTGACCCTCACCCGTCCCCTAATCCTAACCCGTACGCTGACACTAACCTGCGCCCTCACACGTACGCTCCCCCTAAAGCGTTGTCGTACACTCACCTGGACCCTAAACCGTCCCCGTCCCCTAACCCTAACCCTAGCCCGAACCCTAACCCTAACCCTTCCCCGAAGCCTGACCCTCACCCGTCCCCTAATCCTAATCCGTACGCTGACACTAACCCGCTCCCTCACACGTACGCTCCCCCTAATGCGTTGTCGTACCCTCACCTGGACCCTAAACCGTCCCCGTCCCCTAACCCTAAACCTAGCCCGAACCCTAACCCTAACCCTTCCCCGAAGCCTGACCCTCACCCGTCCCCTAATCCTAACCCGTACGCTGACACTACGCCGCGCCCTCACACGTACGCTCCCCCTAAAGCGTTGTCGTACTCTCACCTGGACCCTAAACCGTCCCCGTCCCCTAACCCTAACCCTAGCCCGAACCCTAACCCTAACACTTCCCCGAATCCTGACCCTCACCCGTCCCCTAATCCTAACCCGTACGCTGACACTAACCCACGCCCTCACACGTACGCTCCCCCTAAAGCGTTGTCGTACCCTCACCTGGACCCTAAACCGTCCCCGTCCCCTAACACTAACCCTAGCCCGAACCCTAACCCTAACCCTTCCCCGAAGCCTGACCCTCACCCGTCCCCTAATCCTAACCCGTACGCTGACACTAAGCCGCGCCCTCACACGTACGCTCCCCCTAAAGCGTTGTCGTACCCTCACCTGGACCCTAAACGGTCCGCGTCCCCTAACCCTAACCCTAGCCCGAACCCTAACCCTAACCCTTCCCCGAAGCCTGACCCTCACACGTCCCCTAATCCTAACCCGTACGCTGACACTAAGCCGCGCCCTCACACATATGCTCCCCCTAAAGCGTTGTCGTACCCTCACCTGGACTCTAAACCGTCCCCGTCCCCTAACCCTAACCCTAGCCCGAACCCTAACCCTAAACCTTCCCGAAGCCTGACCCTCACCCGTCCCATAATCCTAACCCGTACGCTGACAATAAGCCGCGCCCTCACACGTACGCTCCCCCTAAAGCGTTGTCGTACCCTCACCTGGACCCTAAACCGTCCCCGTCCCCTAACCCTAACCCTAGCCCGAACCCTAACCCTAAACCTTCCCGAAGCCTGACCCTCACCCGTCCCCTAATCCTAACCCGTACGCTGACACTAAGCCGCGCCCTCACACGTACGATCCCCCTAAAGCGTTGTCGTACCCTCACCTGGACCCTAAACCGTCCCCGTCCCCTAACCCTAAGCCTAGCCCGAACCCTAACCCTAACACTTCCCCGAAGCCTGACCCTCACCCGTCCCCTAATCCTAACCCGTACGCTGACACTAAGCCGCGCCCTCACACGTACGCTCCCCCTAAAGCGTTGTCGTACCCTCACCTGGACCCTAAACCGTCCCCGTCCCCTAACCCTAACCCTAGCCCGAACCCTAACCCTAACGCTTCCCCGAAGCCTGACCCTCACCCGTCCCCTAATCCTAACCCGTACGCTGACACTAAGCCGCGCCCTCACACGTACGCTCCCCCTAAAGCGTTGTCGTACCCTCACCTGGACCCTAAACCGTCCCCGTCCCCTAACCCTAACCCTAGCCCGAACCCTAACCCTAACGCTTCCCCGAAGCCTGACCCTCACCCGTCCCCTAATCCTAACCCGTACGCTGACACTAAGCCGCGCCCTCACACGTACGCTCCCCCTAAAGCGCTGTCGTACCCTCACCTGGACCCTAAACCGTCCCCGTCCCCTAACCCTAACCCTAGCCCGAACCCTAACCCTAACGCTTCCCTGAAGCCTGACACTCACCCGTCCCCTAATCCTAACCCGTACGCTGACACTAACCTGCGCCCTCACACGTACGCTCCCCCTAAAGCGTTGTCGTACACTCACCTGGACCCTAAACCGTCCCCGTCCCCTAACCCTAACCCTAGCCCGAACCCTAACCCTAACCCTTCCCCGAAGCCTGACCCTCACCCGTCCCATAATCCTAACCCGTACGCTGACACTAACCCGTGCCCTCACACGTACGCTCCCCCTAAAGCGTTGTCGTACCCTCACCTGGACCCTAAACCGTCCCCGTCCCCTAACCCTAACCCTAGCCCGAACCCTAACCCTAACCCTTCCCCGAAGCCTGACCCTCACCCGTCCCCTAATCCTAACCCGTACGCTGACACTAAGCCGCGCCCTCACACGTACGCTCCCCCTAAAGCGTTGTCGTACCCTCACCTGGACCCTAAACCGTACCCGTCCCCTAACCCTAACCCTAGCCCGAACCCTAACCCTAACCCTTCCCCGAAGCCTGACCCTCACCCGTCCCCTAATCCTAACCCGTACGCTGACACTAAGCCGCGCCCTCACACGTACGCTCCCCCTAAAGCGTTGTCGTACCCTCACCTGGACCCTAAACCGTCACCGTCCCCTAACCCTAACCCTAGCCCGAACCCTAACCCTAACCCTTCCCCGAAGCCTGACCCTCACCCGTCCCCTAATCCTAACCCGTACGCTGACACTACGCCGCGCCCTCACACGTACGCTCCCCCTAAAGCGTTGTCGTACTCTCACCTGGACCCTAAACCGTCCCCGTCCCCTAACCCTAACCCTAACCCGAACCCTAAACCTAAACCTTCCCGAAGCCTGACCCTCACCCGTCCCCTAATCCTAACCCGTACGCTGACGCTAACCCGCGCCCTCACACGTACGCTCCCCCTAAAGCGTTGTCGTACCCTCACCTGGACCCTAAACCGTCCCCGTCCCCTAACCCTAACCCTAGCCCGAACCCTAACCCTAACCCTTCCCCGAAGCCTGACCCTCACCCGTCCCCTAATCCTAACCCGTACGCTGACACTAACCCGCGCCCTCACACGTACGCTCCCCCTAAAGCGCTGTCGTACCCTCACCTGGACCCTAAACCGTCCCCGTCCCCTAACCCTAACCCTAGCCCGAACCCTAACCCTAACGCTTCCCTGAAGCCTGACACTCACCCGTCCCCTAATCCTAACCCGTACGCTGACACTAACCTGCGCCCTCACACGTACGCTCCCCCTAAAGCGTTGTCGTACACTCACCTGGACCCTAAACCGTCCCCGTCCCCTAACCCTAACCCTACCCCGAACCCTAAACCTAAACCTTCCCGAAGCCTGACCCTCACCCGTCCCCTAATCCTAACCCGTACGCTGACGCTAACCCGCGCCCTCACACGTACGCTCCCCCTAAAGCGTTGTCGTACCCTCACCTGGACCCTAAACCGTCCCCGTCCCCTAACCCTAACCCTAGCCCGAACCCTAACCCTAACCCTTCCCCGAAGCCTGACCCTCACCCGTCCCCTAATCCTAACCCGTACGCTGACACTAACCCGCGCCCTCACACGTACGCTCCCCCTAAAGCGCTGTCGTACCCTCACCTGGACCCTAAACCGTCCCCGTCCCCTAACCCTAACCCTAGCCCGAACCCTAACCCTAAAGCTTCCCCGAAGCCTGACCCTCACCCGTCCCCTAATCCTAACCCGTACGCTGACACTAAGCCGCGCCCTCACACGTACGCTCCCCCTAAAGCGTTGTCGTACCCTCACCTGGACCCTAAACCGTCCCCGTCCCCTAACCCTAACCCTAGCCCGAACCCTAACCCTAACCCTTCCCCGAAGCCTGACCCTCACCCGTCCCCTAATCCTAACCCGTACGCTGACACTAACCCGCTCCCTCACACGTACGCTCCCCCTAATGCGTTGTCGTACCCTCACCTGGACCCTAAACCGTCCCCGTCCCCTAACCCTAACCCTAGCCCGAACCCTAACCCTAACCCTTCCCCGAAGCCTGACCCTCACCCGTCCCCTAATCCTAACCCGTACGCTGACACTACGCCGCGCCCTCACACGTACGCTCCCCCTAAAGCGTTGTCGTACTCTCACCTGGACCCTAAACCGTCCCCGTCCCCTAACCCTAACCCTAGCCCGAACCCTAACCCTAACACTTCCCCGAAGCCTGACCCTCACCCGTCCCCTAATCCTAACCCGTACGCTGACACTAACCTGCGCCCTCACACGTACGCTCCCCCTAAAGCGTTGTCGTACACTCACCTGGACCCTAAACCGTCCCCGTCCCCTAACCCTAACCCTAGCCCGAACCCTAACCCTAACCCTTCCCCGAAGCCTGACCCTCACCCGTCCCCTAATCCTAATCCGTACGCTGACACTAACCCGCTCCCTCACACGTACGCTCCCCCTAATGCGTTGTCGTACCCTCACCTGGACCCTAAACCGTCCCCGTCCCCTAACCCTAAACCTAGCCCGAACCCTAACCCTAACCCTTCCCCGAAGCCTGACCCTCACCCGTCCCCTAATCCTAACCCGTACGCTGACACTACGCCGCGCCCTCACACGTACGCTCCCCCTAAAGCGTTGTCGTACTCTCACCTGGACCCTAAACCGTCCCCGTCCCCTAACCCTAACCCTAGCCCGAACCCTAACCCTAACACTTCCCCGAATCCTGACCCTCACCCGTCCCCTAATCCTAACCCGTACGCTGACACTAACCCACGCCCTCACACGTACGCTCCCCCTAAAGCGTTGTCGTACCCTCACCTGGACCCTAAACCGTCCCCGTCCCCTAACACTAACCCTAGCCCGAACCCTAACCCTAACCCTTCCCCGAAGCCTGACCCTCACCCGTCCCCTAATCCTAACCCGTACGCTGACACTAAGCCGCGCCCTCACACGTACGCTCCCCCTAAAGCGTTGTCGTACCCTCACCTGGACCCTAAACGGTCCGCGTCCCCTAACCCTAACCCTAGCCCGAACCCTAACCCTAACCCTTCCCCGAAGCCTGACCCTCACACGTCCCCTAATCCTAACCCGTACGCTGACACTAAGCCGCGCCCTCACACATATGCTCCCCCTAAAGCGTTGTCGTACCCTCACCTGGACTCTAAACCGTCCCCGTCCCCTAACCCTAACCCTAGCCCGAACCCTAACCCTAAACCTTCCCGAAGCCTGACCCTCACCCGTCCCATAATCCTAACCCGTACGCTGACAATAAGCCGCGCCCTCACACGTACGCTCCCCCTAAAGCGTTGTCGTACCCTCACCTGGACCCTAAACCGTCCCCGTCCCCTAACCCTAACCCTAGCCCGAACCCTAACCCTAAACCTTCCCGAAGCCTGACCCTCACCCGTCCCCTAATCCTAACCCGTACGCTGACACTAAGCCGCGCCCTCACACGTACGATCCCCCTAAAGCGTTGTCGTACCCTCACCTGGACCCTAAACCGTCCCCGTCCCCTAACCCTAAGCCTAGCCCGAACCCTAACCCTAACACTTCCCCGAAGCCTGACCCTCACCCGTCCCCTAATCCTAACCCGTACGCTGACACTAAGCCGCGCCCTCACACGTACGCTCCCCCTAAAGCGTTGTCGTACCCTCACCTGGACCCTAAACCGTCCCCGTCCCCTAACCCTAACCCTAGCCCGAACCCTAACCCTAACGCTTCCCCGAAGCCTGACCCTCACCCGTCCCCTAATCCTAACCCGTACGCTGACACTAAGCCGCGCCCTCACACGTACGCTCCCCCTAAAGCGTTGTCGTACCCTCACCTGGACCCTAAACCGTCCCCGTCCCCTAACCCTAACCCTAGCCCGAACCCTAACCCTAACGCTTCCCCGAAGCCTGACCCTCACCCGTCCCCTAATCCTAACCCGTACGCTGACACTAAGCCGCGCCCTCACACGTACGCTCCCCCTAAAGCGCTGTCGTACCCTCACCTGGACCCTAAACCGTCCCCGTCCCCTAACCCTAACCCTAGCCCGAACCCTAACCCTAACGCTTCCCTGAAGCCTGACACTCACCCGTCCCCTAATCCTAACCCGTACGCTGACACTAACCTGCGCCCTCACACGTACGCTCCCCCTAAAGCGTTGTCGTACACTCACCTGGACCCTAAACCGTCCCCGTCCCCTAACCCTAACCCTAGCCCGAACCCTAACCCTAACCCTTCCCCGAAGCCTGACCCTCACCCGTCCCATAATCCTAACCCGTACGCTGACACTAACCCGTGCCCTCACACGTACGCTCCCCCTAAAGCGTTGTCGTACCCTCACCTGGACCCTAAACCGTCCCCGTCCCCTAACCCTAACCCTAGCCCGAACCCTAACCCTAACCCTTCCCCGAAGCCTGACCCTCACCCGTCCCCTAATCCTAACCCGTACGCTGACACTAAGCCGCGCCCTCACACGTACGCTCCCCCTAAAGCGTTGTCGTACCCTCACCTGGACCCTAAACCGTACCCGTCCCCTAACCCTAACCCTAGCCCGAACCCTAACCCTAACCCTTCCCCGAAGCCTGACCCTCACCCGTCCCCTAATCCTAACCCGTACGCTGACACTAAGCCGCGCCCTCACACGTACGCTCCCCCTAAAGCGTTGTCGTACCCTCACCTGGACCCTAAACCGTCACCGTCCCCTAACCCTAACCCTAGCCCGAACCCTAACCCTAACCCTTCCCCGAAGCCTGACCCTCACCCGTCCCCTAATCCTAACCCGTACGCTGACACTACGCCGCGCCCTCACACGTACGCTCCCCCTAAAGCGTTGTCGTACTCTCACCTGGACCCTAAACCGTCCCCGTCCCCTAACCCTAACCCTAACCCGAACCCTAAACCTAAACCTTCCCGAAGCCTGACCCTCACCCGTCCCCTAATCCTAACCCGTACGCTGACGCTAACCCGCGCCCTCACACGTACGCTCCCCCTAAAGCGTTGTCGTACCCTCACCTGGACCCTAAACCGTCCCCGTCCCCTAACCCTAACCCTAGCCCGAACCCTAACCCTAACCCTTCCCCGAAGCCTGACCCTCACCCGTCCCCTAATCCTAACCCGTACGCTGACACTAACCCGCGCCCTCACACGTACGCTCCCCCTAAAGCGCTGTCGTACCCTCACCTGGACCCTAAACCGTCCCCGTCCCCTAACCCTAACCCTAGCCCGAACCCTAACCCTAACGCTTCCCTGAAGCCTGACACTCACCCGTCCCCTAATCCTAACCCGTACGCTGACACTAACCTGCGCCCTCACACGTACGCTCCCCCTAAAGCGTTGTCGTACACTCACCTGGACCCTAAACCGTCCCCGTCCCCTAACCCTAACCCTAGCCCGAACCCTAACCCTAACCCTTCCCCGAAGCCTGACCCTCACCCGTCCCCTAATCCTAACCCGTACGCTGACACTAAGCCGCGCCCTCACACGTACGCTCCCCCTAAAGCGTTGTCGTACCCTCACCTGGACCCTAAACCGTCCCCGTCCCCTAACCCTAACCCTAGCCCGAACCCTAACCCTAACCCTTCCCCGAAGCCTGACCCTCACCCGTCCCCTAATCCTAACCCGTACGCTGACACTAAGCCGCGCCCTCACACGTACGCTCCCCCTAAAGCGTTGTCGTACCCTCACCTGGACCCTAAACCGTCACCGTCCCCTAACCCTAACCCTAGCCCGAACCCTAACCCTAACCCTTCCCCGAAGCCTGACCCTCACCCGTCCCCTAATCCTAACCCGTACGCTGACACTACGCCGCGCCCTCACACGTACGCTCCCCCTAAAGCGTTGTCGTACTCTCACCTGGACCCTAAACCGTCCCCGTCCCCTAACCCTAACCCTAGCCCGAACCCTAACCCTAACACTTCCCCGAAGCCTGACCCTCACCCGTCCCCTAATCCTAACCCGTACGCTGACACTAACCCGCGCCCTCACACGTACGCTCCCCCTAAAGCGTTGTCGTACCCTCACCTGGACCCTAAACCGTCCCCGTCCCCTAACCCTAACCCTAGCCCGAACCCTAACCCTAACCCTTCCCCGAAGCCTGACCCTCACCCGTCCCCTAATCCTAACCCGTACGCTGACACTAAGCCGCGCCCTCACACGTACGCTCCCCCTAAAGCGTTGTCGTACCCTCACCTGGACCCTAAACGGTCCGCGTCCCCTAACCCTAACCCTAGCCCGAACCCTAACCCTAACCCTTCCCCGAAGCCTGACCCTCACACGTCCCCTAATCCTAACCCGTACGCTGACACTAAGCCGCGCCCTCACACATATGCTCCCCCTAAAGCGTTGTCGTACCCTCACCTGGACTCTAAACCGTCCCCGTCCCCTAACCCTAACCCTAGCCCGAACCCTAACCCTAAACCTTCCCGAAGCCTGACCCTCACCCGTCCCATAATCCTAACCCGTACGCTGACAATAAGCCGCGCCCTCACACGTACGCTCCCCCTAAAGCGTTGTCGTACCCTCACCTGGACCCTAAACCGTCCCCGTCCCCTAACCCTAACCCTAGCCCGAACCCTAACCCTAAACCTTCCCGAAGCCTGACCCTCACCCGTCCCCTAATCCTAACCCGTACGCTGACACTAAGCCGCGCCCTCACACGTACGATCCCCCTAAAGCGTTGTCGTACCCTCACCTGGACCCTAAACCGTCCCCGTCCCCTAACCCTAAGCCTAGCCCGAACCCTAACCCTAACACTTCCCCGAAGCCTGACCCTCACCCGTCCCCTAATCCTAACCCGTACGCTGACACTAAGCCGCGCCCTCACACGTACGCTCCCCCTAAAGCGTTGTCGTACCCTCACCTGGACCCTAAACCGTCCCCGTCCCCTAACCCTAACCCTAGCCCGAACCCTAACCCTAACGCTTCCCCGAAGCCGGACCCTCACCCGTCCCCTAATCCTAACCCGTACGCTGACACTAAGCCGCGCCCTCACACGTACGCTCCCCCTAAAGCGTTGTCGTACCCTCACCTGGACCCTAAACCGTCCCCGTCCCCTAACCCTAACCCTACCCCGAACCCTAAACCTAAACCTTCCCGAAGCCTGACCCTCACCCGTCCCCTAATCCTAACCCGTACGCTGACGCTAACCCGCGCCCTCACACGTACGCTCCCCCTAAAGCGTTGTCGTACCCTCACCTGGACCCTAAACCGTCCCCGTCCCCTAACCCTAACCCTAGCCCGAACCCTAACCCTAACCCTTCCCCGAAGCCTGACCCTCACCCGTCCCCTAATCCTAACCCGTACGCTGACACTAACCCGCGCCCTCACACGTACGCTCCCCCTAAAGCGCTGTCGTACCCTCACCTGGACCCTAAACCGTCCCCGTCCCCTAACCCTAAGCCTAGCCCGAAACCTAACCCTAACACTTCCCCGAAGCCTGACCCTCACCCGTCCCCTAATCCTAACCCGTACGCTGACACTAAGCCGCGCCCTCACACGTACGCTCCCCCTAAAGCGTTGTCGTACCCTCACCTGGACCCTAAACCGTCCCCGTCCCCTAACCCTAACCCTAGCCCGAACCCTAACCCTAACGCTTCCCCGAAGCCTGACCCTCACCCGTCCCCTAATCCTAACCCGTACGCTGACACTAAGCCGCGCCCTCACACGTACGCTCCCCCTAAAGCGTTGTCGTACCCTCACCTGGACCCTAAACCGTCCCCGTCCCCTAACCCTAACCCTAACCCGAACCCTAAACCTAAACCTTCCCGAAGCCTGACCCTCACCCGTCCCCTAATCCTAACCCGTACGCTGACGCTAACCCGCGCCCTCACACGTACGCTCCCCCTAAAGCGTTGTCGTACCCTCACCTGGACCCTAAACCGTCCCCGTCCCCTAACCCTAACCCTAGCCCGAACCCTAACCCTAACCCTTCCCCGAAGCCTGACCCTCACCCGTCCCCTAATCCTAACCCGTACGCTGACACTAACCCGCGCCCTCACACGTACGCTCCCCCTAAAGCGCTGTCGTACCCTCACCTGGACCCTAAACCGTCCCCGTCCCCTAACCCTAACCCTAGCCCGAACCCTAACCCTAACGCTTCCCTGAAGCCTGACACTCACCCGTCCCCTAATCCTAACCCGTACGCTGACACTAACCTGCGCCCTCACACGTACGCTCCCCCTAAAGCGTTGTCGTACACTCACCTGGACCCTAAACCGTCCCCGTCCCCTAACCCTAACCCTAGCCCGAACCCTAACCCTAACCCTTCCCCGAAGCCTGACCCTCACCCGTCCCATAATCCTAACCCGTACGCTGACACTAACCCGTGCCCTCACACGTACGCTCCCCCTAAAGCGTTGTCGTACCCTCACCTGGACCCTAAACCGTCCCCGTCCCCTAACCCTAACCCTAGCCCGAACCCTAACCCTAACCCTTCCCCGAAGCCTGACCCTCACCCGTCCCCTAATCCTAACCCGTACGCTGACACTAAGCCGCGCCCTCACACGTACGCTCCCCCTAAAGCGTTGTCGTACCCTCACCTGGACCCTAAACCGTCCCCGTCCCCTAACCCTAACCCTAGCCCGAACCCTAACCCTAACCCTTCCCCGAAGCCTGACCCTCACCCGTCCCCTAATCCTAACCCGTACGCTGACACTAAGCCGCGCCCTCACACGTACGCTCCCCCTAAAGCGTTGTCGTACCCTCACCTGGACCCTAAACCGTCACCGTCCCCTAACCCTAACCCTAGCCCGAACCCTAACCCTAACGCTTCCCCGAAGCCTGACCCTCACCCGTCCCCTAATCCTAACCCGTACGCTGACACTACGCCGCGCCCTCACACGTACGCTCCCCCTAAAGCGTTGTCGTACTCTCACCTGGACCCTAAACCGTCCCCGTCCCCTAACCCTAACCCTAGCCCGAACCCTAACCCTAACAGTTCCCCGAAGCCTGACCCTCACCCGTCCCCTAATCCTAACCCGTACGCTGACACTAACCCGCGCCCTCACACGTACGCTCCCCCTAAAGCGTTGTCGTACCCTCACCTGGACCCTAAACCGTCCCCGTCCCCTAACACTAACCCTAGCCCGAACCCTAACCCTAACACTTCCCCGAAGCCTGACCCTCACCCGTCCCCTAATCCTAACCCGTACGCTGACACTAAGCCGCGCCCTCACACGTACGCTCCCCCTAAAGCGTTGTCGTACCCTCACCTGGACCCTAAACGGTCCGCGTCCCCTAACCCTAACCCTAGCCCGAACCCTAACCCTAACCCTTCCCCGAAGCCTGACCCTCACACGTCCCCTAATCCTAACCCGTACGCTGACACTAAGCCGCGCCCTCACACATATGCTCCCCCTAAAGCGTTGTCGTACCCTCACCTGGACTCTAAACCGTCCCCGTCCCCTAACCCTAACCCTAGCCCGAACCCTAACCCTAAACCTTCCCGAAGCCTGACCCTCACCCGTCCCATAATCCTAACCCGTACGCTGACAATAAGCCGCGCCCTCACACGTACGCTCCCCCTAAAGCGTTGTCGTACCCTCACCTGGACCCTAAACCGTCCCCGTCCCCTAACCCTAACCCTAGCCCGAACCCTAACCCTAAACCTTCCCGAAGCCTGACCCTCACCCGTCCCCTAATCCTAACCCGTACGCTGACACTAAGCCGCGCCCTCACACGTACGATCCCCCTAAAGCGTTGTCGTACCCTCACCTGGACCCTAAACCGTCCCCGTCCCCTAACCCTAAGCCTAGCCCGAACCCTAACCCTAACACTTCCCCGAAGCCTGACCCTCACCCGTCCCCTAATCCTAACCCGTACCCTGACACTAAGCCGCGCCCTCACACGTACGCTCCCCCTAAAGCGTTGTCGTACCCTCACCTGGACCCTAAACCGTCCCCGTCCCCTAACCCTAACCCTAGCCCGAACCCTAACCCTAACGCTTCCCCGAAGCCTGACCCTCACCCGTCCCCTAATCCTAACCCGTACGCTGACACTAAGCCGCGCCCTCACACGTATGCTCCCCCTAAAGCGTTGTCGTACCCTCACCTGGACCCTAAACCGTCCCCGTCCCCTAACCCTAACCCTAACCCGAACCCTAAACCTAAACCTTCCCGAAGCCTGACCCTCACCCGTCCCCTAATCCTAACCCGTACGCTGACGCTAACCCGCGCCCTCACACGTACGCTCCCCCTAAAGCGTTGTCGTACCCTCACCTGGACCCTAAACCGTCCCCGTCCCCTAACCCTAACCCTAGCCCGAACCCTAACCCTAACCCTTCCCCGAAGCCTGACCCTCACCCGTCCCCTAATCCTAACCCGTACGCTGACACTAACCCGCGCCCTCACACGTACGCTCCCCCTAAAGCGCTGTCGTACCCTCACCTGGACCCTAAACCGTCCCCGTCCCCTAACCCTAACCCTAGCCCGAACCCTAACCCTAACGCTTCCCTGAAGCCTGACACTCACCCGTCCCCTAATCCTAACCCGTACGCTGACACTAACCTGCGCCCTCACACGTACGCTCCCCCTAAAGCGTTGTCGTACACTCACCTGGACCCTAAACCGTCCCCGTCCCCTAACCCTAACCCTAGCCCGAACCCTAACCCTAACCCTTCCCCGAAGCCTGACCCTCACCCGTCCCATAATCCTAACCCGTACGCTGACACTAACCCGTGCCCTCACACGTACGCTCCCCCTAAAGCGTTGTCGTACCCTCACCTGGACCCTAAACCGTCCCCGTCCCCTAACCCTAACCCTAGCCCGAACCCTAACCCTAACCCTTCCCCGAAGCCTGACCCTCACCCGTCCCCTAATCCTAACCCGTACGCTGACACTAAGCCGCGCCCTCACACGTACGCTCCCCCTAAAGCGTTGTCGTACCCTCACCTGGACCCTAAACCGTCCCCGTCCCCTAACCCTAACCCTAGCCCGAACCCTAACCCTAACCCTTCCCCGAAGCCTGACCCTCACCCGTCCCCTAATCCTAACCCGTACGCTGACACTAAGCCGCGCCCTCACACGTACGCTCCCCCTAAAGCGTTGTCGTACCCTCACCTGGACCCTAAACCGTCACCGTCCCCTAACCCTAACCCTAGCCCGAACCCTAACCCTAACCCTTCCCCGAAGCCTGACCCTCACCCGTCCCCTAATCCTAACCCGTACGCTGACACTACGCCGCGCCCTCACACGTACGCTCCCCCTAAAGCGTTGTCGTACTCTCACCTGGACCCTAAACCGTCCCCGTCCCCTAACCCTAACCCTAGCCCGAACCCTAACCCTAACACTTCCCCGAAGCCTGACCCTCACCCGTCCCCTAATCCTAACCCGTACGCTGACACTAACCCGCGCCCTCACACGTACGCTCCCCCTAAAGCGTTGTCGTACCCTCACCTGGACCCTAAACCGTCCCCGTCCCCTAACACTAACCCTAGCCCGAACCCTAACCCTAACCCTTCCCCGAAGCCTGACCCTCACCCGTCCCCTAATCCTAACCCGTACGCTGACACTAAGCCGCGCCCTCACACGTACGCTCCCCCTAAAGCGTTGTCGTACCCTCACCTGGACCCTAAACGGTCCGCGTCCCCTAACCCTAACCCTAGCCCGAACCCTAACCCTAACCCTTCCCCGAAGCCTGACCCTCACACGTCCCCTAATCCTAACCCGTACGCTGACACTAAGCCGCGCCCTCACACATATGCTCCCCCTAAAGCGTTGTCGTACCCTCACCTGGACTCTAAACCGTCCCCGTCCCCTAACCCTAACCCTAGCCCGAACCCTAACCCTAAACCTTCCCGAAGCCTGACCCTCACCCGTCCCATAATCCTAACCCGTACGCTGACAATAAGCCGCGCCCTCACACGTACGCTCCCCCTAAAGCGTTGTCGTACCCTCACCTGGACCCTAAACCGTCCCCGTCCCCTAACCCTAACCCTAGCCCGAACCCTAACCCTAAACCTTCCCGAAGCCTGACCCTCACCCGTCCCCTAATCCTAACCCGTACGCTGACACTAAGCCGCGCCCTCACACGTACGATCCCCCTAAAGCGTTGTCGTACCCTCACCTGGACCCTAAACCGTCCCCGTCCCCTAACCCTAAGCCTAGCCCGAACCCTAACCCTAACACTTCTCCGAAGCCTGACCCTCACCCGTCCCCTAATCCTAACCCGTACGCTGACACTAAGCCGCGCCCTCACACGTACGCTCCCCCTAAAGCGTTGTCGTACCCTCACCTGGACCCTAAACCGTCCCCGTCCCCTAACCCTAACCCTAGCCCGAACCCTAACCCTAACGCTTCCCCGAAGCCTGACCCTCACCCGTCCCCTAATCCTAACCCGTACGCTGACACTAAGCCGCGCCCTCACACGTACGCTCCCCCTAAAGCGTTGTCGTACCCTCACCTGGACCCTAAACCGTCCCCGTCCCCTAACCCTAACCCTACCCCGAACCCTAAACCTAAACCTTCCCGAAGCCTGACCCTCACCCGTCCCCTAATCCTAACCCGTACGCTGACGCTAACCCGCGCCCTCACACGTACGCTCCCCCTAAAGCGTTGTCGTACCCTCACCTGGACCCTAAACCGTCCCCGTCCCCTAACCCTAACCCTAGCCCGAACCCTAACCCTAACCCTTCCCCGAAGCCTGACCCTCACCCGTCCCCTAATCCTAACCCGTACGCTGACACTAACCCGCGCCCTCACACGTACGCTCCCCCTAAAGTGCTGTCGTACCCTCACCTGGACCCTAAACCGTCCCCGTCCCCTAACCCTAACCCTAGCCCGAACCCTAACCCTAACGCTTCCCTGAAGCCTGACACTCACCCGTCCCCTAATCCTAACCCGTACGCTGACACTAACCTGCGCCCTCACACGTACGCTCCCCCTAAAGCGTTGTCGTACACTCACCTGGACCCTAAACCGTCCCCGTCCCCTAACCCTAACCCTAGCCCGAACCCTAACCCTAACCGTTCCCCGAAGCCTGACCCTCACCCGTCCCATAATCCTAACCCGTACGCTGACACTAACCCGTGCCCTCACACGTACGCTCCCCCTAAAGCGTTGTCGTACCCTCACCTGGACCCTAAACCGTCCCCGTCCCCTAACCCTAACCCTAGCCCGAACCCTAACCCTAACCCTTCCCCGAAGCCTGACCCTCACCCGTCCCCTAATCCTAACCCGTACGCTGACACTAAGCCGCGCCCTCACACGTACGCTCCCCCTAAAGCGTTGTCGTACCCTCACCTGGACCCTAAACCGTCACCGTCCCCTAACCCTAACCCTAGCCCGAACCCTAACCCTAACCCTTCCCCGAAGCCTGACCCTCACCCGTCCCCTAATCCTAACCCGTACGCTGACACTACGCCGCGCCCTCACACGTACGCTCCCCCTAAAGCGTTGTCGTACTCTCACCTGGACCCTAAACCGTCCCCGTCCCCTAACCCTAACCCTAGCCCGAACCCTAACCCTAACACTTCCCCGAAGCCTGACCCTCACCCGTCCCCTAATCCTAACCCGTACGCTGACACTAACCCGCGCCCTCACACGTACGCTCCCCCTAAAGCGTTGTCGTACCCTCACCTGGACCCTAAACCGTCCCCGTCCCCTAACCCTAACCCTAGCCCGAACCCTAACCCTAACCCTTCCCCGAAGCCTGACCCTCACCCGTCCCCTAATCCTAACCCGTACGCTGACACTAAGCCGCGCCCTCACACGTACGCTCCCCCTAAAGCGTTGTCGTACCCTCACCTGGACCCTAAACGGTCCGCGTCCCCTAACCCTAACCCTAGCCCGAACCCTAACCCTAACCCTTCCCCGAAGCCTGACCCTCACACGTCCCCTAATCCTAACCCGTACGCTGACACTAAGCCGCGCCCTCACACATATGCTCCCCCTAAAGCGTTGTCGTACCCTCACCTGGACTCTAAACCGTCCCCGTCCCCTAACCCTAACCCTAGCCCGAACCCTAACCCTAAACCTTCCCGAAGCCTGACCCTCACCCGTCCCCTAATCCTAACCCGTACGCTGACAATAAGCCGCGCCCTCACACGTACGCTCCCCCTAAAGCGTTGTCGTACCCTCACCTGGACCCTAAACCGTCCCCGTCCCCTAACCCTAACCCTAGCCCGAACCCTAACCCTAAACCTTCCCGAAGCCTGACCCTCACCCGTCCCCTAATCCTAACCCGTACGCTGACACTAAGCCGCGCCCTCACACGTACGATCCCCCTAAAGCGTTGTCGTACCCTCACCTGGACCCTAAACCGTCCCCGTCCCCTAACCCTAAGCCTAGCCCGAACCCTAACCCTAACACTTCCCCGAAGCCTGACCCTCACCCGTCCCCTAATCCTAACCCGTACGCTGACACTAAGCCGCGCCCTCACACGTACGCTCCCCCTAAAGCGTTGTCGTACCCTCACCTGGACCCTAAACCGTCCCCGTCCCCTAACCCTAACCCTAGCCCGAACCCTAACCCTAACGCTTCCCCGAAGCCTGACCCTCACCCGTCCCCTAATCCTAACCCGTACGCTGACACTAAGCCGCGCCCTCACACGTACGCTCCCCCTAAAGCGTTGTCGTACCCTCACCTGGACCCTAAACCGTCCCCGTCCCCTAACCCTAACCCTACCCCGAACCCTAAACCTAAACCTTCCCGAAGCCTGACCCTCACCCGTCCCCTAATCCTAACCCGTATGCTGACACTAAGCCGCGCCCTCACACGTACGCTCCCCCTAAAGCGTTGTCGTACTCTCACCTGGACCCTAAACCGTCCCCGTACCCTAACCCTAACCCTAGCCCGAACCCTAACCCTAACACTTCCCCGAAGCCTGACCCTCACCCGTCCCCTAATCCTAACCCGTACGCTGACACTAAGCCGCGCCCTCACACGTATGCTCCCCCTAAAGCGTTGTCGTACCCTCACCTGGACCCTAAACCGTCCCCGTCCCCTAACCCTAACCCTAGCCCGAACCCTAACCCTAAACCTTCCCGAAGCCTGACCCTCACCCGTCCCATAATCCTAACCCGTACGCTGACAATAAGCCGCGCCCTCACACGTACGCTCCCCCTAAAGCGTTGTCGTACCCTCACCTGGACCCTAAACCGTCCCCGTCCCCTAACCCTAACCCTAGCCCAAACCCTAACCCTAAACCTTCCCGAAGCCTGACCCTCACCCGTCCCCTAATCCTAACCCGTACGCTGACACTAAGCCGCGCCCTCACACGTACGATCCCCCTAAAGCGTTGTCGTACCCTCACCTGGACCCTAAACCGTCCCCGTCCCCTAACCCTAAGCCTAGCCCGAACCCTAACCCTAACACTTCCCCGAAGCCTGACCCTCACCCGTCCCCTAATCCTAACCCGTACGCTGACTCTAAGCCGCGCCCTCACACGTACGCTCCCCCTAAAGCGTTGTCGTACCCTCACCTGGACCCTAAACCGTCCCCGTCCCCTAACCCTAACCCTAGCCCGAACCCTAACCCTAACCCTTCCCCGAAGCCTGACCCTCACCCGTCCCCTAATCCTAACCCGTACGCTGACACTAAGCCGCGCCCTCACACGTACGCTCCCCCTAAAGCGTTGTCGTACCCTCACCTGGACCCTAAACCGTCCCCGTCCCCTAACCGTAACCCTACCCCGAACCCTAACCCTAAACCTTCCCGAAACCTGACCCTCACCCGTCCCCTAATCCTAACCCGTACGCTTACGCTAACCCGCGCCCTCACACGTACGCTCCCCCTAAAGCGTTGTCGTACCCTCACCTGGACCCTAAACCGTCCCCGTCCCCTAACCCTAACCCTAGCCCGAACCCTAACCCTAAATCTTCCCGAAGCCTGACCCTCACCCGTCCCCTAATCCTAACCCGTACGCTGACACTAAGCCACGCCCTCACACGTACGCTCCCCCTAAAGCGTTGTCGTACCCTCACCTGGACCCTAAACCGTCCCCGTCCCCTAACCCTAACCCTAGCCCGAACCCTAACCCTAACCCTTCCCCGAAGCCTGACCCTCACCCGTCCCCTAATCCTAACCCGTACGCTGACACTAAGCCGCGCCCTCACACGTACGCTCCCCCTAAAGCGTTGTCGTACCCTCACCTGGACCCTAAACCATCCCCGTCCCCTAACCCTAACCCTAGCCCGAACCCTAACCCTAACCCTTCCCCGAAGCCTGACCCTCACCCGTCCTGTAATCCTAACCCGTACGCTGACACTAAGCCGCGCCCTCACACGTACGCTCCCCCTAAAGCATTGTCGTACCCTCACCTGGACCCTAAACCGTCCCCGTCCCCTAACCCTAACCCTAGCCCGAACCCTAACCCTAACACTTCCCCGAAGCCTGACCCTCACCTGTCCCCTAATCCTAACCCGTACGCTGACACTAAGCCGCGCCCTCACACGTACGCTCCCCCTAAAGCGTTGTCGTACCCTCACCTGGACCCTTAACCGTCCCTGTCCCCTAACCCTAACCCTAGCACGAACCCTAACCCTAAACCTTCCCAAAGCCTAACCCTCCCCCGTACCCTAATCCTAACCCGTACGCTGACACTAAGCCACGCCCTCACACGTACGCTCCCCCTAAAGCGTTGTCGTACCCTCACCTGGACCGTAAACCGTCACCGTCCCCTAACCCTAACCCTAGCCCGAACCCTAACCCTAACCCTTCCCCGAAGCCTGACCCTCACCCGTCCCCTAATCCTAACCCGTACGCTGACACTAAGCCGCGCCCTCACACGTACGCTCCCCCTAAAGCGTTGTCGTACCCTCACCTGGACCCTAAACCGTCCCCGTCCCCTAACCCTAACCCTAGCCCGAACCCTAACCCTAACCCTTCCCCGAAGCCTGACCCTCACCCGTCCCCTAATCCTAACCCGTACGCTGACACTAAGCCGCGCCCTCACACGTACGCTCCCCCTAAAGCGTTGTCGTACCCTCACCTGGACCCTAAACCGTCCCCGTCCCCTAACCCTAACCCTAGCCCGAACCCTAACCCTAACCCTTCCCCGAAGCCTGACCCTCAACCTTCCCCTAATCCTAACCCGTACGCTGACACTAAGCCGCGCCCTCACACGTACGCTCCCCCTAAAGCGTTGTCGTACCCTCACCTGGACCCTAAACCGTCCCCGTCCCCTAACCCTAACCCTAGCCCGAACCGTAACCCTAACCCTTCCCCGAAGCCTGACCCTCACCCGTCCCCTAATCCTAACCCGTACGCTGACACTAACCCACGCCCTCACACGTACGCCCCCCCTAAAGCGTTGTCGTACCCTCACCTGGACCCTAAACCGTCCCCGTCCCCTAACCCTAACCCTAGCCCGAACCCTAACCCTAAACCTTCCCGAAGCCTGACCCTCACCCGTCCCCTAATCCTAACCCGTACGCTGACACTAAGCCGCGCCCTCACACGTACGCTCCCCCTAAAGCGTTGTCGTACCCTCACCTGGACCCTAAACCGTCCCCGTCCCCTAACCCTAACCCTAGCCCGAACCCTAACCCTAACCCTTCCCCGAAGCCTGACCCTCACCCGTCCCCTAATCCTAACCCGTACGCTGACACTAAGCCGCGCCCTCACACGTACGCTCCCCCTAAAGCGTTGTCGTACCCTCACCTGGACCCTAAACCATCCCCGTCCCCTAACCCTAACCCTAGCCCGAACCCTAACCCTAACCCTTCCCCGAAGCCTGACCCTCACCCGTCCTGTAATCCTAACCCGTACGCTGACACTAAGCCGCGCCCTCACACGTACGCTCCCCCTAAAGCATTGTCGTACCCTCACCTGGACCCTAAACCGTCCCCGTCCCCTAACCCTAACCCTAGCCCGAACCCTAACCCTAACACTTCCCCGAAGCCTGACCCTCACCTGTCCCCTAATCCTAACCCGTACGCTGACACTAAGCCGCGCCCTCACACGTACGCTCCCCCTAAAGCGTTGTCGTACCCTCACCTGGACCCTTAACCGTCCCTGTCCCCTAACCCTAACCCTAGCACGAACCCTAACCCTAAACCTTCCCAAAGCCTAACCCTCCCCCGTACCCTAATCCTAACCCGTACGCTGACACTAAGCCACGCCCTCACACGTACGCTCCCCCTAAAGCGTTGTCGTACCCTCACCTGGACCGTAAACCGTCACCGTCCCCTAACCCTAACCCTAGCCCGAACCCTAACCCTAACCCTTCCCCGAAGCCTGACCCTCACCCGTCCCCTAATCCTAACCCGTACGCTGACACTAAGCCGCGCCCTCACACGTACGCTCCCCCTAAAGCGTTGTCGTACCCTCACCTGGACCCTAAACCGTCCCCGTCCCCTAACCCTAACCCTAGCCCGAACCCTAACCCTAACCCTTCCCCGAAGCCTGACCCTCACCCGTCCCCTAATCCTAACCCGTACGCTGACACTAAGCCGCGCCCTCACACGTACGCTCCCCCTAAAGCGTTGTCGTACCCTCACCTGGACCCTAAACCGTCCCCGTCCCCTAACCCTAACCCTAGCCCGAACCCTAACCCTAAACCTTCCCCGAAGCCTGACCCTCACCCTTCCCCTAATCCTAACCCGTACGCTGACACTAAGCCGCGCCCTCACACGTACGCTCCCCCTAAAGCGTTGTCGTACCCTCACCTGGACCCTAAACCGTCCCCGTCCCCTAACCCTAACCCTAGCCCGAACCGTAACCCTAACCCTTCCCCGAAGCCTGACCCTCACCCGTCCCCTAATCCTAACCCGTACGCTGACACTAACCCACGCCCTCACACGTACGCCCCCCCTAAAGCGTTGTCGTACCCTCACCTGGACCCTAAGCCGTCCCCGTCCCCTAACCCTAACCCTAGCCCGAACCCTAACCCTAAACCTTCCCGAAGCCTGACCCTCACCCGTCCCCTAATCCTAACCCGTACGCTGACACTAAGCCGCGCCCTCACACGTACGCTCCCCCTAAAGCGTTGTCGTACCCTCACCTGGACCCTAAACCGTCCCCGTCCCCTAACCCTAACCCTAGCCCGAACCCTAACCCTAACCCTTCCCCGAAGCCTGACCCTCACCCGTCCCCTAATCCTAACCCGTTCGCTGACACTAAGCTGAGCCCTCACACGTACGCTCCCCCTAAAGCGTTGTCGTACCCTCACCTGGACCCTTAACCGTCCCTGTCCCCTAACCCTAACCCTAGCACGAACCCTAACCCTAAACCTTCCCAAAGCCTAACCCTCACCCGTACCCTAATCCTAACCCGTACGCTGACACTAAGCCACGCCGTCACACGTACGCTCCCCCTAAAGCGTTGTCGTACCCTCACCTGGACCGTAAACCGTCACCGTCCCCTAACCCTAACCCTAGCCCGAACCCTAACCCTAACCTTTCCCCGAAGCCTGACCCTCACCCGTCCCCTAATCCTAACCCGTACGCTGACACTAAGCCGCGCCCTCACACGTACGCTCCCCCTAAAGCGTTGTCGTACCCTCACCTGGACCCTAAACCGTCCCCGTCCCCTAACCCTAACCCTAGCCCGAACCCTAACCCTAACCCTTCCCCGAAGCCTGACCCTCACCCGTCCCCTAATCCTAACCCGTACGCTGACACTAAGCCGCGTCCTCACACGTACGCTCCCCCTAAAGCGTTGTCGTACCCTCACCTGGACCCTAAACCGTCCCCGTCCCCTAACCCTAACCCTAGCCCGAACCCTAACCCTAACACTTCCCCGAAGCCTGACCCTCACCCGTCCCCTAATCCTAACCCGTACGCTGACACTAACCCAAGCCCTCACACGTACGCCCCCCCTAAAGCGTTGTCGTACCCTCACCTGGACCCTAAACCGTCCCCGTCCCCTAACCCTAACCCTAGCCCGAACCCTAACCCTAAATCTTCCCGAAGCCTGACCCTCACCCGTCCCCTAATCCTAACCCGTACGCTGACACTAAGCCGCGCCCTCACACGTACGCTCCCCCTAAAGCGTTGTCGTACCCTCACCTGGACCCTAAACCGTCCCCGTCCCCTAACCCTAACCCTAGCCCGAACCCTAACCCTAACCCTTCCCCGAAGCCTGACCCTCACCCGTCCCCTAATCCTAACCCGTACGCTGACACTAAGCCGCGCCCTCACACGTACGCTCCCCCTAAAGCGTTGTCGTACCCTCAGCTGGACCCTAAACCGTCCCTGTCCCCTAACCCTAACCCTAGCCCGAACCCTAACCCTAACCCTTCCCCGAAGCCTGACCCTCACCCGTCCTGTAATCCTAACCCGTACGCTGACACTAAGCCACGCCCTCACACGTACGCTCCCCCTAAAGCGTTGTCGTACCCTCACCTGGACCCTAAACCGTCCCCGTCCCCTAACCCTAACCCTAGCCCGAACCCTAACCCTAACACTTCCCCGAAGCCTGACCCTCACCTGTCCCCTAATCCTAACCCGTACGCTGACACTAAGCCGCGCCCTCACACGTACGCTCCCCCTAAAGCGTTGTCGTACCCTCACCTGGACCCTTAACCGTCCCTGTCCCCTAACCCTAACCCTAGCACGAACCCTAACCCGAAACCTTCCCAAAGCCTAACCCTCCCCCGTACCCTAATCCTAACCCGTACGCTGACACTAAGCCACGCCCTCACACGTACGCTCCCCCTAAAGCGTTGTCGTACCCTCACCTGGACCGTAAACCGTCACCGTCCCCTAACCCTAACCCTAGCCCGAACCCTAACCCTAACACTTCCCCGAAGCCTGACCCTCACCCGTCCCCTAATCCTAACCCGTACGCTGACACTAAGCCGCGCCCTCACACGTACGCTCCCCCTAAAGCGTTGTCGTACCCTCACCTGGACCCTAAACCGTCCCCGTCCCCTAACCCTAACCCTAGCCCGAACCCTAACCCTAACCCTTCCCCGAAGCCTGACCCTCACCCGTACCCTAATCCTAACCCGTACGCTGACACTAAGCCGCGCCCTCACACGTACGCTCCCCCTAAAGCGTTGTCGTACCCTCACCTGGACCCTAAACCGTCCCCGTCCCCTAACCCTAACCCTAGCCCGAACCCTAAACCTAAACCTTCCCGAAGCCTGACCATCACCCGTCCCCTAATCCTAAACCGTACGCTGACGCTAATCCGCGCACTCACACGTACGCTCCCCCTAAAGCGTTGTCGTACCCTCACCTGGACCCTAAACCGTGTCCGTCCCCTAACCCTAACCCTAGCCCGAACCCTAACCCTAACCCTTCCCCGAAGCCTGACCCTCACACGTCCCCTAATCCTAACCCGTACGCTGACACTAACCCGCACCCTCACACGTACGCTCCCCCTAAAGCGTTGTCGTACCCTCACCTGGACCCTAAACCGTCCCCGTCCCCTAACCCTAACCCTACCCCGAAACCTAAACCTAAACCTTCCAGAAGCCTGACCCTCACCCGTCCCCTAATCCTAACCCGTACGCTGACACTAAGCCGCGCCCTCACACGTACGCTCCCCCTAAAGCGTTGTCGTACCCTCACCTGGACCCTAAACCGTCCCCGTCCCCTAACCCTAACCCTAGCCCGAACCCTAACCCTAACCCTTCCCCGAAGCCTGACCCTCACCCGTCCCCTAATCCTAACCCGTACGCTGACACTAACCCGCGCCCTCACACGTACGCTCCCCCTAAAGCGTTGTCGTACCCTCACCTGGACCCTAAACCGTCCCCGTCCCCTAACCCTAACCCTAGCCCGAACCCTAACCCTAACCCTTCCCCGAAGCCTGACCCTCACCCGTCCCCTAATCCTAACCCGTACGCTGACACTAAGCCGTGCCCTCACACGTACGCTCCCCCTAAAGCGTTGTCGTACCCTCACCTGGACCCTAAACCGTCCCCGTCCCCTAACCCTAACCCTAGCCCGAACCCTAACCCTAACCCTTCCCCGAAGCCTGACCCTCACCCGTCCCCTAATCCTAACCCGTACGCTGACACTAAGCCACGCCCTCACACGTACGCTCCCCCTAAAGCGTTGTCGTACCCTCACCTGGACCCTAAACCGTCCCCGTCCCCTAACCCTAACCCTAGCCCGAACCCTAACCCTAACCCTTCCCCGAAGCCTGACCCTCACCCGTCCCCTAATCCTAACCCGTACGCTGACACTAAGCCACGCCCTCACACGTACGCTCCCCCTAAAGCGTTGTCGTACCCTCACCTGGACCCTAAACCGTCCCCGTCCCCTAACCCTAACCCTAGCCCGAACCCTAAACCTAAACCTTCCCGAAGCCTGACCCTCACCCGTCCCCTAATCCTAACCCGTACGCTGACGCTAACCCGCGCCCTCACACGTACGCTCCCCCTAAAGCGTTGTCGTACCCTCACCTGGACCCTAAACCGTCCCCGTCCCCTAACCCTAACCCTAGCCCGAACCCTAACCCTAACCCTTCCCCGAAGCCTGACCCTCACACGTCCCCTAATCCTATACCGTACGCTGACACTAACCCGCGCCCTCACACGTACGCTCCCCCTAAAGCGTTGTCATACCCTCACCTGGACCCTAAACCGTCCCCGTCCCCTAACCCTAACCCTACCCCGAAACCTAAACCTAAACCTTCCCGAAGCCTGACCCTCACCCGTCCCGTAATCCTAACCCGTACGCTGACGCTAACCCGCGCCCTCACACGTATGCTCCCCCTAAAGCGTTGTCGTACCCTCACCTGGACCCTAAACCGTCCCCGTCCCCTAACCCTAACCCTAGCCCGAACCCTAACCCTAACCCTTCCCCGAAGCCTGACACTCACCCGTCCCCTAATCCTAACCCGTACGCTGACACTAACCCGCGCCCTCACACGTACGCTCCCCCTAAAGCGTTGTCGTACACTCACCTGGACCCTAAACCGTCCCCGTCCCCTAACCCTAACCCTAGCCCGAACCCTAACCCTAACCCTTCCCCGAAGCCTGACCCTCACCCGTCCCCTAATCCTAACCCGTACGCTGACACTAAGCCGCGCCCTCACACGTACGCTCCCCCTAAAGCGTTGTCGTACCCTCACCTGGACCCTAAACCGTCCCCGTCCCCTAACCCTAACCCTAGCCCGAACCCTAACCCTAACCCTTCCCCGAAGCCTGACCCTCACCCGTCCCCTAATCCTAACCCATACGCTGACACTAACCCGCTCTCTCACACGTACGCTCCCCCTAATGCGTTGTCGTACCCTCACCTGGACCCTAAACCGTCCCCGTCCCCTAACCCTAACCCTAGCCCGAACCCTAACCCTAACCCTTCCCCGAAGCCTGACCCTCACCCGTCCTCTAATCCTAAACCGTACGCTGACACTACGCCGCGCCCTCACACGTACGCTCCCCCTAAAGC
The DNA here is from genome assembly GCF_963455315.2 of Globicephala melas. Taxonomy (NCBI): domain Eukaryota; kingdom Metazoa; phylum Chordata; class Mammalia; order Artiodactyla; family Delphinidae; genus Globicephala; species Globicephala melas. Next base: position 44,185 of record NW_027207911.1, read on the forward strand.
GTTATCGTACTCTCACCTGGACCCTAAACCGTCCCCGTCCCCTAACCCTAACCCTAGCCCGAACCCTAACCCTAACACTTCCCCGAAGCCTGACCCTCACCCGTCCCCTAATCCTAACCCGTAGGCTGACACTAACCCGCGCCCTCACACGTACGCTCCCCCTAAAGCGTTGTCGTACCCTCACCTGGACCCTAAACCGTCCCCGTCCCCTAACCCTAACCCTAGCCCGAACCCTAACCCTAACCCTTCCCCGAAGCCTGACCCTCACCCGTCCCCTAATCCTAACCCGTACGCTGACACTAAGCCGCGCCCTCACACGTATGCTCCCCCTAAAGCGTTGTCGTACCCTCACCTGGACCCTAAACCGTCCCCGTCCCCTAACCCTAACCCTAGCCCGAACCCTAACCCTAAACCTTCCCGAAGCCTGACCCTCACCCGTCCCATAATCCTAACCCGTACGCTGACAATAAGCCGTGCCCTCACACGTACGCTCCCCCTAAAGCGTTGTCGTACCCTCACCTGGACCCTAAACCGTCCCCGTCCCCTAACCCTAACCCTAGCCCGAACCCTAACCCTAAACCTTCCCGAAGCCTGACCCTCACCCGTCCCCTAACCCTAACCCGTACGCTGACACTAAGCCGCGCCCTCACACGTACGATCCCCCTAAAGCGTTGTCGTACCCTCACCTGGACCCTAAACCGTCCCCGTCCCCTAACCCTAAGCCTAGCCCGAACCCTAACCCTAACACTTCCCCGAAGCCTGACCCTCACCCGTCCCCTAATCCTAACCCGTACGCTGACACTAGGCCGCGCCCTCACACGTACGCTCCCCCTAAAGCGTTCTCGTACCCTCACCTGGACCCTAAACCGTCCCCGTCCCCTAACCCTAACCCTAGCCCGAACCCTAACCCTAACCCTTCCCCGAAGCCTGACCCTCACCCGTCCCCTAATCCTAACCCGTACGCTGACACTAAGCCGCGCCCTCACACGTACGCTCCCCCTAAAGCGTTGTCGTACCCTCACCTGGACCCTAAACCGTCCCCGTCCCCTAACCCTAACCCTAGCCCGAACCCTAACCCTAACCCTTCCCCGAAGCCTGACCCTCACCCGTCCCCTAATCCTAACCCATACGCTGACACTAACCCGCTCCCTCACACGTACGCTCCCCCTAATGCGTTGTCGTACCCTCACCTGGACCCTAAACCGTCCCCGTCCCCTAACCCTAACCCTAGCCCGAACCCTAACCCTAACCCTTCCCCGAAGCCTGACCCTCACCCGTCCCCTAATCCTAACCCGTACGCTGACACTACGCCGCGCCCTCACACGTACGCTCCCCCTAAAGCGTTGTCGTACTCTCACCTGGACCCTAAACCGTCCCCGTCCCCTAACCCTAACCCTAGCCCGAACCCTAACCCTAACACTTCCCCGAAGCCTGACCCTCACCCGTCCCCTAATCCTAACCCGTACGCTGACACTAACCCGCGCCCTCACACGTACGCTCCCCCTAAAGCGTTGTCGTACCCTCACCTGGACCCTAAACCGTCCCCGTCCCCTAACCCTAACCCTAGCCCGAACCCTAACCCTAACCCTTCCCCGAAGCCTGACCCTCACCCGTCCCCTAATCCTAACCCGTACGCTGACACTAAGCCGCGCCCTCACACGTACGCTCCCCCTAAAGCGTTGTCGTACCCTCACCTGGACCCTAAACCGTCCCCGTCCCCTAACCCTAACCCTAGCCCGAACCCTAACCCTAAACCTTCCCGAAGCCTGACCCTCACCCGTCCCCTAATCCTAACCCGTACGCTGACACTAAGCCGCGCCCTCACACGTACGCTCCCCCTAAAGCGTTGTCGTACCCTCACCTGGACCCTAAACCGTCCCCGTCCCCTAACCCTAACCCTAGCCCGAACCCTAACCCTAACCCTTCCCCGAAGCCTGACCCTCACCCGTCCCCTAATCCTAACCCGTAGGCTGACACTAAGCCGCGCCCTCACACGTACGCTCCCCCTAAAGCGTTGTCGTACCCTCACCTGGACCCTAAACCATCCCCGTCCCCTAACCCTAACCCTAGCCCGAACCCTAACCCTAACCCTTCCCCGAAGCCTGACCCTCACCCGTCCCGGAATCCTAACCCGTACGCTGACACTAAGCCGCGCCCTCACACGTACGCTCCCCCTAAAGCATTGTCGTACCCTCAAATGGACCCTAAACCGTCCCCGTCCCCTAACCCTAACCCTAGCCCGAACCCTAACCCTAACACTTCCCCGAAGCCTGACCCTCACCTGTCCCCTAATCCTAACCCGTACGCTGACACTAAGCCGCGCCCTCACACGTACGCTCCCCCTAAAGCGTTGTCGTACCCTCACCTGGACCCTTAACCGTCCCTGTCCCCTAACCCTAACCCTAGCACGAACCCTAACCCTAAACCTTCCCAAAGCCTAACCCTCACCCGTACCCTAATCCTAACCCGTACGCTGACACTAAGCCACGCCCTCACACGTACGCTCCCCCTAAAGCGTTGTCGTACCCTCACCTGGACCATAAACCGTCACCGTGCCCTAACCCTAACCCTAGCCCGAACCCTAACCCTAACCCTTCCCCGAAGCCTGACCCTCACCCGTCCCCTAATCCTAACCCGTACGCTGACACTAACCCGCGCCCTCACACGTACGCTCCCCCTAAAGCGTTGTCGTACCCTCACCTGGACCCTAAACCGTCCCCGTCCCCTAACCCTAACCCTACCCCGAAACCTAAACCTAAACCTTCCCGAAGCCTGACCCTCACCCGTCCCCTAATCCTAACCCGTACGCTGACGCTAACCCGCGCCCTCACACGTACGCTCCCCCTAAAGCGTTGTCGTACCCTCACCTGGACCCTAAACCGTCCCCGTCCCCTAACCCTAACCCTAGCCCGAACCCTAACCCTAACCCTTCCCCGAAGCCTGACACTCACCCGTCCCCTAATCCTAACCCGTACGCTGACACTAACCTGCGCCCTCACACGTACGCTCCCCCTAAAGCGTTGTCGTACACTCACCTGGACCCTAAACCGTCCCCGTCCCCTAACCCTAACCCTAGCCCGAACCCTAACCCTAACCCTTCCCCGAAGCCTGACCCTCACCCGTCCCCTAATCCTAACCCGTACGCTGACACTAAGCCGCGCCCTCACACGTACGCTCCCCCTAAAGCGTTGTCGTACCCTCACCTGGACCCTAAACCGTCCGCGTCCCCTAACCCTAACCCTAGCCCGAACCGTAACCCTAACCCTTCCCCGAAGCCTGACCCTCACCCGTCCCCTAATCCTAACCCGTACGCTGACACTAACCCGCTCCCTCACACGTACGCTCCCCCTAATGCGTTGTCGTACCCTCACCTGGACCCTAAACCGTCCCCGTCCCCTAACCCTAACCCTAGCCCGAACCCTAACCCTAACCCTTCCCCGAAGCCTGACCCTCACCCGTCCCCTAATCCTAACCCGTACGCTGACACTACGCCGTGCCCTCACACGTACGCTCCCCCTAAAGCGTTGTCGTACTCTCACCTGGACCCTAAACCGTCCCGGTCCCCTAACCCTAACCCTAGCCCGAACCCTAACCCTAACACTTCCCCGAAGCCTGACCCTCACCCGTCCCCTAAACCTAACCCGTACGCTGACACTAACCCGCGCCCTCACACGTACGCTCCCCCTAAAGCATTGTCGTACCCTCACCTGGACCCTAAACCGTCCCCGTCCCTTAACCCTAACCCTAGCCCGAACCCTAACCCTAACCCTTCCCCGAAGCCTGACCCTCACACGTCCCCTAATCCTAACCCGTACGCTGACACTAAGCCGCGCCCTCACACGTACGCTCCCCCTAAAGCGTTGTCGTACCCTCACCTGGACCCTAAACGGTCCGCGTCCCCTAACCCTAACCCTAGCCCGAACCCGAACCCTAACCCTTCCCCGAAGCCTGACCCTCACCCGTCCCCTAATCCTAACCCGTACGCTGACACTAAGCCGCGCCCTCACACGTATGCTCCCCCTAAAGCGTTGTCGTACCCTCACCTGGACCCTAAACCGTCACCGTCCCCTAACCCTAACCCTAGCCCGAACCCTAACCCTAAACCTTCCCGAAGCCTGACCCTCACCCGTCCCATAATCCTAACCCGTACGCTGACAATAAGCCGCGCCCTCACACGTACGCTCCCCCTAAAGCGTTGTCGTACCCTCACCTGGACCCTAAACCGTCCCCGTCCCCTAACCCTAACCCTAGCCCGAACCCTAACCCTAACCCTTCCCCGAAGCCTGACCCTCACCCGTCCCCTAATCCTAACCCGTACGCTGACACTAAGCCGCGCCCTCACACGTACGCTCCCCCTAAAGCGTTGTCGTACCCTCACCTGGACCCTAAACCGTCCCCGTCCCCTAACCCTAACCCTACCCCGAACCCTAAACCTAAACCTTCCCGAAGCCTGACCCTCACCCGTCCCCTAATCCTAACCCGTACGCTGACGCTAACCCGCGCCCTCACACATACGCTCCCCCTAAAGCGTTGTCGTACCCTCACCTGGACCCTAAACCGTCCCCGTCCCCTAACCCTAACCCTAGCCCGAACCCTAACCCTAACCCTTCCCCGAAGCCTGACCCTCACCCGTCCCCTAATCCTAACCCGTATGCTGACACTAACCCGCGCCCTCACACGTACGCTCCCCCTAAAGCGTTGTCGTACCCTCACCTGGACCCTAAACCGTCCCCGTCCCCTAACCCTAACCCTAGCCCGAACCCTAACCCTAACGCTTCCCTGAAGCCTGACACTCTCCCGTCCCCTAATCCTAACCCGTACGCTGACACTAACCTGCGCCCTCACACGTACGCTCCCCCTAAAGCGTTGTCGTACACTCACCTGGACCCTAAACCGTCCCCGTCCCCTAACCGTAACCCTAGCCCGAACCCTAACCCTAACCCTTCCCCGAAGCCTGACCCTCACCCGTCCCATAATCCTAACCCGTACGCTGACACTAACCCGTGCCCTCACACGTACGCTCCCCCTAAAGCGTTGTCGTACCCTCACCTGGACCCTAAACCGTCCCCGTCCCCTAACCCTAACCCTAGCCCGAACCCTAACCCTAACCCTTCCCCGAAGCCTGACCCTCACCCGTCCCCTAATCCTAACCCGTACGCTGACACTAAGCCGCGCCCTCACACGTACGCTCCCCCTAAAGCGTTGTCGTACCCTCACCTGGACCCTAAACCCTCCCCATCCCCTAAACCTAACCCTAGCCCGAACCATAACCCTAACCCTTCCCCGAAGCCTGACCCTCACCCGTCCCCTAATCCTAACCCGTACGCTGACACTAAGCCGCGCCCTCACACGTACGCTCCCCCTAAAGCGTTGTCGTACCCTCACCTGGACCCTAAACCGTCCCCGTCCCCTAACCCTAACCCTAGCCCGAACCCTAACCCTAACCCTTCCCCGAAGCCTGACCCTCACCCGTCCCCTAATCCTAACCCGTACGCTGACACTAACCTGCGCCCTCACACGTACGCTCCCCCTAAAGCGTTGTCGTACACTCACCTGGACCCTAAACCGTCCCCGTCCCCTAACCGTAACCCTAGCCCGAACCCTAACCCTAACCCTTCCCCGAAGCCTGACCCTCACCCGTCCCATAATCCTAACCCGTACGCTGACACTAACCCGTGCCCTCACACGTACGCTCCCCCTAAAGCGTTGTCGTACCCTCACCTGGACCCTAAACCGTCCCCGTCCCCTAACCCTAACCCTAGCCCGAACCCTAACCCTAACCCTTCCCCGAAGCCTGACCCTCACCCGTCCCCTAATACTAACCCGTACGCTGACACTAAGCCGCGCCCTCACACGTACGCTCCCCCTAAAGCGTTGTCGTACCCTCACCTGGACCCTAAACCGTCCCCGTCCCCTAACCCTAACCCTAGCCCGAACCCTAACCCTAACCCTTCCCCGAAGCCTGACCCTCACCCGTCCCCTAATCCTAACCCGTACGCTGACACTAAGCCGCGCCCTCACACGTACGCTCCCCCTAAAGCGTTGTCGTACCCTCACCTGGACCCTAAACCGTCCCCGTCCCCTAACCCTAACCCTAGCCCGAACCCTAACCCTAACCCTTCCCCGAAGCCTGACCCTCACCCGTCCCGTAATCCTAACCCGTACGCTGACACTAAGCCGCGCCCTCACACGTACGCTCCCCCTAAAGCATTGTCGTACCCTCACCTGGACCCTAAACCGTCCCCGTCCCCTAACCCTAGCCCGAACCCTAACCCTAACACTTCCCCGAAGCCTGACCCTCACCTGTCCCCTAATCCTAACCCGTACGCTGACACTAAGCCGCGCCCTCACACGTACGCTCCCCCTAAAGCGTTGTCGTACCCTCTCCTGGACCCTTAACCGTCCCTGTCCCCTAACCCTAACCCTAGCACGAACCCTAACCCTAAACCTTCCCAAAGCCTAACCCTCACCCGTACCCTAATCCTAACCCGTACGCTGACACTAAGCCACGCCCTCACACGTACGCTCCCCCTAAAGCGTTGTCGTACCCTCACCTGGACCGTAAACCGTCCCCGTCCCCTAACCCTAACCCTAGCCCGAACCCTAACCCTAACCCTTCCCCGAAGCCTGACCCTCACCCGTCCCCTAATCCTAACCCGTACGCTGACACTAAGCCGCGCCCTCACACGTACGCTCCCCCTAAAGCGTTGTCGTACCCTCACCTGGACCCTAAACCGTCCCCGTCCCCTAACCCTAACCCTAGCCCGAACCCTAACCCTAACCCTTCCCCGAAGCCTGACCCTCACCCGTCCCCTAATCCTAACCCGTACGCTGACACTAAGCCGCGCCCTCACACGTACGCTCCCCCTAAAGCGTTGTCGTACCCTCACCTGGACCCTAAACCGTCCCCGTCCCCTAACCCTAACCCTAGCCCGAACCCTAACCCTAACCCTTCCCCGAAGCCTGACCCTCACCCGTACCCTAATCCTAACCCGTACGCTGACACTAAGCCGCGCCCTCACACGTACGCTCCCCCTAAAGCGTTGTCGTACCCTCACCTGGACCCTAAACCGTCCCCGTCCCCTAACCCTAACCCTAGCCCGAACCCTAAACCTAAACCTTCCCGAAGCCTGACCCTCACCCGTCCCCTAATCCTAACCCGTACGCTGACGCTAACCCGCGCCCTCACACGTACGCTCCCCCTAAAGCGTTGTCGTACCCTCACCTGGACCCTAAACCGTCCCCGTCCCCTAACCCTAACCCTAGCCCGAACCCTAACCCTAACCCTTCCCCGAAGCCTGACCCTCACACGTCCCCTAATCCTAACCCGTACGCTGACACTAACCCGCGCCCTCACACGTACGCTCCCCCTAAAGCGTTGTCGTACCCTCACCTGGACCCTAAACCGTCCCCGTCCCCTAACCCTAACCCTACCCCGAAACCTAAACCTAAACCTTCCCGAAGCCTGACCCTCACCCGTCCCCTAATCCTAACCCGTACGCTGACGCTAACCCGCGCCCTCACACGTACGCTCCCCCTAAAGCGTTGTCGTACCCTCACCTGGACCCTAAACCGTCCCCGTCCCCTAACCCTAACCCTACCCCGAACCCTAACCCTAACCCTTCCCCGAAGCCTGACCCTCACCCGTCCCCTAATCCTAACCCGTACGCTGACACTAAGCCGCGCCCTCACACGTACGCTCCCCCTAAAGCGTTGTCGTACCCTCACCTGGACCCTAAACCGTCCCCGTCCCCTAACCCTAACCCTAGCCCGAACCCTAACACTAACCCTTCCCCGAAGCCTGACCCTCACCCGTCCCCTAATCCTAACCCGTACGCTGACACTAACCCGCTCCCTCACACGTACGCTCCCCCTAATGTGTTGTCGTACCCTCACCTGGACCCTAAACCGTCCCCGTCCCCTAACCCTAACCCTAGCCCGAACCCTAACCCTAACCCTTCCCCGAAGCCTGTCCCTCACCCGTCCCCTAATCCTAACCCGTACGCTGACACTACGCCGCGCCCTCACACGTACGCTCCCCCTAAAGCGTTGTCGTACTCTCACCTGGACCCTAAACCGTCCCCGTCCCCTAACCCTAACCCTAGCCCGAACCCTAACCCTAACACTTCCCCGAAGCCTGACCCTCACCCGTCCCCTAATCCTAACCCGTACGCTGACACTAACCCGCGCCCTCACACGTACGCTCCCCCTAAAGCGTTGTCGTACCCTCACCTGGACCCTAAACCGTCCCCGTCCCCTAACCCTAACCCTAGCCCGAACCCTAACCCTAACCCTTCCCCGAAGCCTGACCCTCACCCGTCCCCTAATCCTAACCCGTACGCTGACACTAAGCCGCGCCCTCACACGTACGCTCCCCCTAAAGCGTTGTCGTACCCTCACCTGGACCCTAAACGGTCCGCGTCCCCTAACCCTAACCCTAGCCCGAACCCTAACCCTAACCCTTCCCCAAAGCCTGACCCTCACCCGTCCCCTAATCCTAACCCGTACGCTGACACTAAGCCGCGCCCTCACACGTATGATCCCCCTAAAGCGTTGTCGTACCCTCACCTGGACCCTAAACCGTCCCCGTCCCCTAACCCTAACCCTAGCCCGAACCCTAACCCTAAACCTTCCCGAAGCCTGACCCTCACCCGTCCCATAATCCTAACCCGTACGTTGACAATAAGCCGCGCCCTCACACGTACGCTCCACCTAAAGCGTTGTCGTACCCTCACCTGGACCCTAAACCGTCCCCGTCCCCTAACCCTAACCCTAGCCCGAACCCTAACCCTAAACCTTCCCGAAGCCTGACCCTCACCCGTCCCCTAATCCTAACCCGTACGCTGACACTAACCCGCGCCCTCACACGTACGATCCCCCTAAAGCGTTGTCGTACCCTCACCTGGACCCTAAACCGTCCCCGTCCCCTAACCCTAAGCCTAGCCCGAACCCTAACCCTAACACTTCCCCGAAGCCTGACCATCACCCGTCCCCTAATCCTAACCCGTACGCTGACACTAAGCCGCGCCCTCACACGTACGCTCCCCCTAAAGCGTTGTCGTACCCTCACCTGGACCCTTAACCGTCCCTGTCCCCTAACCCTAACCCTAGCACGAACCCTAACCCTAAACCTTCCCAAAGCCTAACCCTCACCCGTACCCTAATCCTAACCCGTACGCTGACACTAAGCCACGCCCTCACACGTACGCTCCCCCTAAAGCGTTGTCGTACCCTCACCTGGACCGTAAACCGTCACCGTCCCCTAACCCTAACCCTAGCCCGAACCCTAACCCTAACCCTTCCCCGAAGCCTGACCCTCACCCGTCCCCTAATCCTAACCCGTACGCTGACACTAAGCCGCGCCCTCACACGTACGCTCCCCCTAAAGCGTTGTCGTACCCTCACCTGGACCCTAAACCGTCCCCGTCCCCTAACCCTAACCCTAGCCCGAACCCTAACCCTAACCCTTCCCCGAAGCCTGACCCTCACCCGTCCCCTAATCCTAACCTGTACGCTGACACTAAGCCGCGCCCTCCCACGTACGCTCCCCCTAAAGCGTTGTCGTACCCTCACCTGGACCCTAAACCGTCCCCGTCCCCTAACCCTAACCCTAGCCCGAACCCTAACCCTAACCCTTCCCCGAAGCCTGACCCTCACCCGTCCCCTAATCCTAACCCGTACGCTGACACTAAGCCGCGCCCTCACACGTACGCTCCCCCTAAAGCGTTGTCGTACCCTCACCTGGACCCTAAACCGTCCCCGTCCCCTAACCCTAACCCTAGCCCGAACCCTAACCCTAACCCTTCCCCGAAGCCTGACCCTCACCCGTCCCCTAATCCTAACCCGTACGCTGACGCTAACCCGCGCCCTCACACGTACGCTCCCCCTAAAGCGTTGTCGTACCCTCACCTGGACCCTAAACCGTCCCCGTCCCCTAACCCTAACCCTAGCCCGAACCCTAACCCTAACCCTTCCCCGAAGCCTGACCCTCACCCGTCCCCTAATCCTAACCCGTACGCTGACACTAAGCCGCGCCCTCACACGTACGCTCCCCCTAAAGCGTTGTCGTACCCTCACCTGGACCCTAAACCGTCCCCGTCCCCTAACCCTAACCCTAGCCCGAACCCTAACCCTAACGCTTCCCTGAAGCCTGACACTCACCCGTCCCCTAATCCTAACCCGTACGCTGACACTAAGCCGCGCCCTCACACGTACGCTCCCCCTAAAGCGTTGTCGTACCCTCACCTGGACCCTAAACCGTCCCCGTCCCCTAACCCTAACCCTAGCCCGAACCCTAACCCTAACCCTTCCCCGAAGCCTGACCCTCAAGCGTCCCCTAATCCTAACCCGTACGCTGACACTAAGCCGCGCCCTCACACGTACGCTCCCCCTAAAGCGTTGTCGTACCCTCACCTGGACCCTAAACCATCCCCGTCCCCTAACCCTAACCCTAGCCCGAACCCTAACCCTAACCCTTCCCCGAAGCCTGACCCTCACCCGTCCCGTAATCCTAACCCGTATGCTGACACTAAGCCGCGCCCTCACACGTACGCTCCCCCTAAAGCATTATCGTACCCTCACCTGGACCCTAAACCGTCCCCGTCCCCTAACCCTAACCCTAGCCCGAACCCTAACCCTAACACTTCCCCGAAGACTGACCCTCACCTGTCCCCTAATCCTAACCCGTACGCTGACGCTAAGCCGCGCCCTCACACGTACGCTCCCCCTAAAGCGTTGTCGTACCCTCACCTGGACCCTTAACCGTCCCTGTCCCCTAACCCTAACCCTAGCACGAACCCTAACCCTAAACCTTCCCAAAGCCTAACCCTCACCCGTACCCTAATCCTAACCCGTACGCTGACACTAAGCCACGCCCTCACACGTACGCTCCCCCTAAAGCGTTGTCGTACCCTCACCTGGACCGTAAACCGTCACCGTCCCCTAACCGTAACCCTAGCCCGAACCCTAACCCTAACCCTTCCCCGAAGCCTGACCCTCACCCGTCCCCTAATCCTAACCCGTACGCTGACACTAAGCCGCGCCCTCACACGTACGCTCCCCCTAAAGCGTTGTCGTACCCTCACCTGGACCCTAAACCGTCCCCGTCCCCTAACCCTAACCCTAGCCCGAACCCTAAACCTAAACCTTCCCGAAGCCTGACCCTCACCCGTCCCCTAATCCTAACCCGTACGCTGACGCTAACCCGCGCCCTCACACGTACGCTCCCCCTAAAGCGTTGTCGTACCCTCACCTGGACCCTAAACCGTCCCCGTCCCCTAACCCTAACCCTAGCCCGAACCCTAACCCTAACCCTTCCCCGAAGCCTGACCCTCACCCGTCCCCTAATCCTAACCCGTACGCTGACACTAACCCGCTCCCTCACACGTACGCTCCCCCTAATGCGTTGTCGTACCCTCACCTGGACCCTAAACCGTCCCCGTCTCCTAACCCTAACCCTAGCCCGAACCCTAACCCTAACCCTTCCCCGAAGCCTGACCCTCACCCGTCCCCTAATCCTAACCCGTACGCTGACACTAAGCCGCGCCCTCACACGTACGCTCCCCCTAAAGCGTTGTCGTACCCTCACCTGGACCCTAAACCGTCCCCGTCCCCTAACCCTAACCCTAGCCCGAACCCTAACACTAACCCTTCCCCGAAGCCTGACCCTCACCCGTCCCCTAATCCTAACCCGTACGCTGACACTAACCCGCTCCCTCACACGTACGCTCCCCCTAATGTGTTGTCGTACACTCACCTGGACCCTAAACCGTCCCCGTCCCCTAACCCTAACCCTAGCCCGAACCCTAACCCTAACC